>NW_026731827.1:1135000-1150000 GCF_028476545.2 Physella acuta
GTGTGTAACATTTAAGTCTGAGCTTTTGTTCGTGTGTAACATTTAAGTCTGAGCTTTTGTTCGTGTGTAACATTTAAGTCTGAGCTTTTGTTCTTGTGTAACATTTTTGTCTGAGCTTTTGTTCGTGTGTAACATTTATGTCTGAGCTTTTGTTCGTGTGTTACATTTTTGTCTGAGCTTTTGTTCGTGTATAACATTTTTGTCTGAGCTTTTGTTCGTGTGTAACATGTGTCAGAGCTTTTGTTCGTGTGTAACATGTGTCAGAGCTTTTGTTCGTGTGTAACATTTATGTCTGAGCATTTTTTCGTGTGTAACATTTAAGTCTAAGCTTTTGTTCGTGTGTAACATTTTATGTCTGAGCTTTTGTTCGTGTGTAACATTTTATGTCTGAGCTTTTGTTCGTGTGTAACATTTAAGTCGGAGCTTTTGTTCGTGTATAACATTTAAGTCTGTGCTTTTGTTCATGTGTAACATTTTATGTCTGAGCTTTTGTTCGTGTGTAACATTTATGTCTGAGCTTTTGTTCGTGTGTAACATTTAAGTCTGAGCTTTTGTTCGTGTATAACATTTAAGTCTGTGCTTAATTTTGTATGTAACATGTGCGTCTGAGTGACAAGCTCTAGTTTGTTTTGTTTTTTAAATCTCTTAACAACATTTGGCACCAAGAAGTAGGCTCTAAGTCAAACTATTTTAACATATTTAGATTTAACATATAAACGAATTATACAAATTACATAGTGTATAAATAACAAGAAACTTCGTTGTTTATGCTTCATTGTTTATTGAGCAGTGCGTTAATGCTTACATTTTCTTCTTACTAAAACGTAACAACATGTATTGATTTTAAATATCAATTATTTCATTAACAAATGAAAATGGCAATTGAGAGAGTTTAACTTTTTATATTATCATGTCATGCCCTTTACACTCTCATGTCATTTACTAATGCCAGTTTAAAATGACTCGTAATTTTATTTTATTTGACAAGAAAATTCGGGTAAAATATAATTATTACTAAAAATATTAAAAAGTGCATAACATTCGACAGTAACATTAGACAAAATCGTATATCTTTTTTTTTTAAAAAAAAAGAATAATTTGTCAATATTTTAAATCTAGCACCCCTTGAATTCCTGAGTAACAAAAAATACACGTTGCCGTTCCTTGAATGGACATTATTTTTAAATGCGCATAAAAGATTTTCTTAACATAATTAGAAGCAGTAGAGAGCAGACTATTAGCTAGGTTATGGCTGCAGTGCTAACTAGAAAATTTGACGATAAAGTTAATTTTCGTCTATTTCGATAATAATTGATAACAGTGCTTTTATAACTGCTAGCGGGATTTGTTTTATAATAAACAAAAACAAAAATTTCCAATATTTTTAATTGTGTTTTGTTCGCCATTTTGTCATATCTTGGAAGTAGAATTCAAACTTTTGATCGTTAGACACACGATACATATTGTGTTAATCTTAAATATTAGACCAAACAAATTTAATTTATTTTGACATTTAAATTAAACAAAAATGTCATCGAGACCTCTGTCGTTAATTATGTAAGACAAATCAAACGTCATCCGTTAAAGACGTGATTAGACAGCAGCTTTTGTCAATGATGCGTTTCTGGTGCTCAAAGACTCGCGGCCATAGTTTATGTTCGACAGCAGAAATGTAATTTTTATCTGAAATGTAAAAATTAAGCTGTAGTAGTTCTCAATACAAAATGTTCACAATTTTGTGATAGTAATGTAGGCTTAATTAAAGAAGTTTTATAGCTAAGGGATGTTGGTGGTTATATAAAGTTAAGACATCCAAATATTTACCTGCACAGTTCAACCAAAGAACGTTTGGACAGTCGCTAAAATTGGCTTCTGACAAGATGGACAATGGGTCAGTAATTTCGAGCAGTCTGCGCATGCGTAAAGCTCACCACAAGGGAGGAAAAGGTCCTTGACGTTGGCCTTGAAGCACACTTTACACTTCAACAGCTGCTCGAGTTTGGTGTTTTCTCTCTTCAACACCTGGAGGGTCGAGTCGTCGGAAAAGTTGTTGATTTCATTCTCTGGAAGGTTTAGATCACAATCAGAAATACGTACAAACCGCAATACCTTTTAACATTTTATTCTTATAGTATAACCGGTAATTCAATTTTGTTTTATAAAAAAAAAAAGAAGTAAAAAATTAATTTTTCAAGTAAAAGAAGTAACTCTTCATGTTTATTTTATTTTAATACGAAAGAAAAAGGTAAATTTAAGATGTATGTAAAATACGACAAATATGTTTTGCTACGTCAAAATTACAAACTTAATTGTGTTCTACTTGTAGGCTTAGTCGGTGTATATAATTATCTTTGACTTCATCTAATTCATATTTTTTTTTATGTGAAGAATAAAATAGTGCCCTGACTCTCCCCTTCCTTTACCTAATTGATCATCAGGGGCTGCAGTACTAGTTCCATCCTTATCGTTAGCCAGCAGGTAAGGACAGGTGTTTCTGTACTTCCTGTGTTCCTCCACTACGTCATCGCCAGGTTTCCAGGACTTGAGGCCAAGGCCACACTGGAAACAACGGATGCAATCAGCATAACCTGAAAAATTAGAAGACAATTAATAAATTACGGTTTTTTCTTCTCTGAGAAAAAAAATAATATCGTTCACGTTTTGTGTGCAATTACTATTTTATTTTTTATAAAATGTATTTAATATGAATGTATTACGTTTATGAACGTTAATTTTATGTTATTATGGTTATAATACTTATTTACTTATTTAATTTCTAGCTATTATTTTTTAAGATTGTAGTTTAAAAAAATTTTTTAAAAAGAACGAACCGGCATAGAAAAAGCCGGCATGTGCCAGAACTTCAGGCCTGTGGATGTGCTGGAAATTCCATTGCCTAAAACTTGCCAGACGCTGTTGGTAGGCAATGTAGGCAGAGTACGTTGGTGTGCTGAGTACTTTATAAATAGGGGAAGTAACTACCCTATCGTTGGTACTTGCATCGTCATCACTTATCTGCTCCTGTAAGTTTGGCCGTGTTGTTGAGACGTTCTCATTGAGAAGATCTTCATTTGTGATTTCTGGTTAATAACGACAATATTACATGAGTTAGTTAACAAATGAATAAGCTATCTCGTAGTCAGGGGGAAAAACAAAAAAAGCAGGTTTTTATTTAAAGAATAAATTATAATAAACTATCTCTTGAACAGTGAACTGCCACCATACATTAATTTTTAGCTAGGCCTCATTTGTGTTCTAAATAACATCCTGTCATATATATGTGTATATATGTGTATATATATATATATATATATATATATATATATATATATATATATATATATATATATATATATATGTTTGTGTGTGTGTATTGTGCGTGTATAAATCTAGCACGGTTGTGAATACTGGGTGTTGTAAATATCTGCTATCTATGTGACTGGAATAGTTCTTAAGGCGTCAGATAAAAGAACGTCACGGATTAAAGGTCACGTAGAGCTTACAATTTACGCGTTATATGGCATGAATAGTTCCATTTATCTACGGGTAATCTTAGTCAATAGACTATCAAATTCTAAAGAATGTCTATAGGTCTTTTGTTAGGTGATTGTGCAGTATGTTTACATTGCATAATATATAAAAATAGAATGCTTAGTCATAGTTAATTTTAGACGGTTCAACATTTGTGTTATAACTGCTGAGTGCTCTATGTGTACCACAGTTATGCAGTGCAGAGGGTTTACTTATTTGATCCAGCCAGCTACCATTTCACTCGTCTCCAATACCAGGGAGAGAGTATTACACCTTGATAAACACTAGGTTATGTCACATTCAAACGAATCCACGACGCTCAGAGATAAGAGGACCAAGTAATTCGTATATGAATCTTTTAATCTCGTATCTACAACAACACACGTCCTTCCACACCGACGATAAGGATTCAACTGCTCACACATCAACTCATAGCAACCAACTCTCTAACCTAAAACGTCACTATCTTTCGTACTGCGTCATCATACCCATGTGTTCACTATGTGTGCGCACCAACCTGCCCTCAATTCAATACCTATAAAACATACATCATAACATTACCCCCCTCCCCATTCAAGCTAATCCCATTAGCTTCGAACATTTTCACCAAGTCCAACTATGTCTACCAACATATCATCTTCAACATACTTTTAACCTAACAATATCAACTAGGTGCTATACATGAACATTCATTCTATTTCCCAGTCCTAATTATTACATTACATTGTAATTTTCCTCCCATACAATTTTATTTTAATCACTCGCATTCAATAAATAATTTCTCTTGGGTTCTCTCCCTCAGATAAGTATTCTTGGGTTTTCACACACCTCTCATCATCATTCTACTCAGCAATGTCCATCTCTTGACACCAGTAGCTATAAAAGAAAAGTTATACCCAACATCCCATTAGTTTATACCAACACAACTTGTGATGGCGAACAGAGCCCCCAGTGCCACCATTTAGTGAACATCTGTGGTTGTTCCCATCTCTACATACAATATAAATGCAACTAGCTTAATCAATATGGCACTGGATCCCTCAGCTCCTGTAATAAAGTCCTATTAATACATGATATCAACAATCAACTCAGCATAAAAACTTCTCTCAACCTAGAAAAATATTCAATTCAGTAAATCATTATAGTATAACAAAATATTTCCACATCATGGATCAGGTAACCTTAAGATTCTCATCAACCTAGAGAAGTAAACATAGTCACATCAACACATATCATGAGCAATCAAACCCCATAAAAGTGACTATAGACATCATTAGTTCATAACATTAGTGTAATCATCATGCAACAACAAAAAGAACTTATCATCTCATTATTTATCATTATCATAATTATAATCTCTCTAGAACAACAACAAAGCTTCATCAACCCACATCGTCATGTATTAATCAAATAAAACTCAGAGTACTATCAATCAAGCACATCAACATATCAACATGTCTACATGCATATATATCATATCTTACAGAGTCTTTTCCTTGACAATTACCTCAGTAAAAAAAAATTCAATCACTAGCATCAGGCAAATTTGCTCTAAATATATCAGCCCAAACACAATTTGGATCATTAATCCTTATAGTCTCAGTTCCATCAGCAGAAGTCACCAGAGCACACTGTAAATCATTCAATTCCCCATCTTTATCTCTAGCCATAAAACATTGTGCCTTATTTTGTTCTGTATCATCTTTCTTACACCACTTTCTGTTTCTATTTCTATTCTGATTCCTATCTCCTATATTTACCTTAGTACTATCTGCCTTGTCAGAGCCATTATACTTTATTAAACTGGTCAATTCCTGTACTTTATTAACAAGTTTTCCAATTTCCTTTTCAAGGATGCTGATTTTGTTTTCTAAGTTCTGGACCTTACTACTTCCATTATAATCTCTTACCCCAGGAACATTTCCTATAATCAAGTCATACGGGCCTTTCCTAAAAACCACAGCATCTACATATCCGGTAATCTCTTTTGATCTGACAAAAACTCTAGCCACAGGCCAACTATAGCTCTTACCTCCAAACACATTTACACGCTTCCTTTTATTAGTGTACTGATGGGGTTTCACAAATTTGTCTCTAACAGCAATAATGGAGGCACCAGTATCCCTAATTGTCACTGTATTCATCCTATTCACTGAAGCTTTGAAAGTATTCATCCCCTGACAATTTTTATTTAACACTGCTATGTATACACTATCCTGATCTTGATTATAACTATTTCTCCCTGACTCTTGAAATTCCCTGCAATCTTTCCTCATATGCCCAGACCTATTACAACCAAAACATCTAATTTGTGGTCTATTTCCTACCTCATCCCTAACTCTAACCCTATCAGGACAATTTCTCCCTAAATGGCCTATCTTATGACAATTATAACACTTATATGATCCCTGGGAAACTACCTTTGGACTTGCATTATTCCTTCTGATATTCTTGTTGTCTACCATTTTACTATAATTTCTTTCTATTCCTTGAGCTAAAAACATATGACCAAATTCTGTCTCTTTCCTAATGGTTCTATTTGGATGGGCAGCCTGATATTTTTGACATAGGTCAGTACATGCAGCTAAGGTTCTGGGTTTCCTTTCTTGGAGATAACCAAATAAATCTTTATGGACTGAGGTCAAAACCTTGTTGACTAAAATAAATTCTTTCAAATTCTCTACTGTTAACTCTAATCCCGAAGCATCATACCATTTGTCAAAACTTGTTCTAATATTATTTGAAAAAATCTTGAAATCCTCTGTGTTTTCTGGTAATAATTCCTGAAATTTTACTCTGTAAGCTTCTTCTGTTAAGTGGTAATATTCTAACAAAGTCTTTTTGAGAATTCTATAGTCTTTCATCTCAACTTCTGTTAAACCCTGGCATGCATCTAATCCCTTACCTCCTATCAATACCAATAACTGTGTTCCCCACTGTGACTCATGAACATTGGTAGTTCTTGCTATCGTTTCAAACCTCCTTATGTACGAGTCAAGGTTGTCCTTGTACTCATCAAATTTTGGAATCTTCCCTAAAATGTTACTTTCATAATTTCTAACCTCCTTAGTTACTTGCTTGCCCACATTATCTAATTTAGCCTGTTCCAATTTCGCTTCATAATCCAACCTTACTTTTTCAATCTCTATTCTAGCTTGCTCATTAGCTTCAACCCTAACTTTCTCTATATCTAATTCCTGTTTAGCTATTTCACATTTATAGGCCCTACTAGCTGTCTCCTCTACTAGTTTCATTTGCCTAGTTACCCAGTTCTCTAAATCTTCACCCTTATATTCCAGACTCTGTCCTAACTTATACATTTTCCTAATTTCTTCTGTGTCCATTCTAGATCCAACAAAAAGTATCCACCAATAGATCCAAATCAATCTAGATCTGAGCCCTAGATTCACCTGTTTAAGAAGTGACCAAATCACCTTCTTACTGCACAATATGACACAATATATGACCCTTCAATTTAGAATATTTAGATCTACCAGCCAGATCACCATTACATTCATTAACTGTGATTAACCACAGAATTGCGAACGTATACAATTATACAACTAATATATAAATAATATATATGGTAGCTGAAACAACAATGTGGTAAAACACCCCACAGATGTACTCTAAATAGTAATAAAATGGTGGCACTTATCTTAGAAAACGAATTCACACAGATCCAGGTCCCGACACACACAGATCCCCTTGCAGCAGCCTTGCTTGTACAACACGTCTTGAAACTTGAAACACAGATCCGTCAGATCCCCTTGACTTTGACTTGTCCAATACGTCCCGGCACACAACACAGGTCCCCTTGATAAGTTCAATAAGTCCAGGCACATAAGTTCTTCTCGTTGTCTTCCACAAATGAAGTAATTCACGTTGATACTTAATACAGTCAATGTTTATACACACATCACTTTAGTTTCTTCCTGCCGCCGCCATGTTTTAAACGGTTCACGGTCAAGGTTGCGCTGACACAGCTGACTGGAGGTCATCGGAGTATTCAGCTAACGGTGAACAATCAGAAATGTCCGTAGTTAAATTGTATTGTACCGATATGGTGTCTATATCGATAATTCTCTGGTTCCTATATATTTTCCCACCGGTTCTCACAACACGGGTAACTTCAGAATAGATTCTACTTTCCAGTCGGATTTCCAGACAAACAGATTCTTCATAGGACGGTCGTTGGCTATATATATCGTTGTTTGGTTAACTCCACCATGTTATAACTGCTGCGTTCTCTATGTGTACCACAGTTATGCAGTGCAGAGGGTTTACTTATTTGATCCAGCCAGCTACCATTTCACTCGTCTCCAATACCAGGGAGAGAGTATTACACACCAAATTACAAATTTAGACAACCTGTTACACAACTACCTGTGAATTTAGTCTACTTTCCCATACCTTTTATGAAAGTTCTTATCGCAAATGAGGACAGACTGACAATTAATTTTGTCTAATCTCCCATACCTTTCAATTTTTGCCTGTCATCACAGATCCCATTATAAATTAGGACAGACAGACAGAACAAAATTTTGTCTCATTCCCCATACCTTTCATGACAGATCCACCTAGCTTGTAGGTCTTATCCATCCCATCATGTATCCACAAATCCAGCTGCAGGTCATGGGCGCCGTTTGTGTCCCTGTGACCTGGTTTAAACGTAACGATCGGGGCACCAGACGTCCCTGGGCAGGTATCTGCAGCATACAGACACACCTGTCTGGCACTGTGTGCACCTGTAGACACACACATATGAGCACCGACATGGTACATCAACTTTCATTTAAGGCCCTTTACAATTATTCGGCTTTGACTACTTTAATGACTCTCAATTTTAAAATTGATTACATATTTAATTTTCAATTAATTTCTAGTGTTTTAAAATTGTATTAATACTCGCTAAAAGTGAAGATTTTTT
This sequence comes from Physella acuta, assembly GCF_028476545.2. NCBI lineage: Eukaryota > Metazoa > Mollusca > Gastropoda > Physidae > Physella > Physella acuta. The sequence goes on from NW_026731827.1 coordinate 1,143,462, forward strand.
TTAAAAGGTCTACAAAACAAAAATAAAAAGTAATTACATCTTTCAAAACTCAACGATTTTAAGACCCAACCACAAAGTATGCATAGACTTCAAAACAAATAGAAAACAAATGTTAAAACATGTACATACCCTGTAAAGTGTTGATCTTGACCAGCTTCCTCCTGCGGCCCTCCCCCACCAGATCGTACTTGACCACCACGAAGTCGCCATAGGAGACAAATTTCTCCAGGCCGTGAGGGTGGCTGATTATGAAGACCTTCTTGGTGAGACACTGCTTCACCTGTCTCGGCAAATCCCTGGCCAGCTCCAGCAAGTTTTGGCCGGCTTGGCTGATCTGTTTCACTAAACCGTGATCTGATGTCTTACACACAAGGATTGATTTGTTGTCCCCTATCACGTGACTGGGAACTATTGACACGCCTTTTGCTATTTTCACGTTTTTTCTGCCGGGGTCGTCAAAGAAAAACTCAACAACGGAATTTTTGGCTTGCTCGTCGGTGGAGACCACGTGACGACTTGTCACGATGTAGATCAGCTCCTTGTCTTTTTTTACAAGTGTTGACAAGTATTTCTTGACACTGTCAAGTTTATTCCGGTCTTTGTGTTGGTCGGGTTGATTGGAATTTTTCTGAAAATTATCCAAGGCAACCATGCCAGTGCCGACACAAATCGTGTCACTGTCATGATGACTGACGCTGTGACAGACGACCCTGACGGTCAGGACCCCCAGGAGATGAAGGAACCTGAGGACCTTATGGTGGCGAGCTTGTGCCGGCAGATGTTCCAGGGTCAGCTTGGTCAGGGGGAAGTGGGTGAAATGTCCGGGGTTTTTCTGGCACGAGGTGCTGGAGAGGGAGGCGGGGGTGGTGTGTGTGCGAGGGAGGGTCAGGTGCTCGGGTTCTGACCCCCAGCTTTCTGCTGATAGAGGGAGGTAAATATGTGTGATGTGCAACAGTGACGGGTTTAAAGGTTATGATGGTCGGATGTGATGAGAGTTGCAAAAGACATACCAGGAGAGGCGTCAGCAGCATCGCAGAAATAGCCTGGGTCTCTCGTTCCTGTGACAGATAGAGTTGTGTGTTAGTGAAATAGTTAGGCCGTGTTTATGAAGTTTTGTCATATATTCTTAAATATAAAATAACTATTTTGCCAAACCATTTTTAAAATGTTTGAAAACGTATGAAGTTATGCCTACCTGATTGTGGTTTTGTTTCTTGTGGAGTGTGAGTACATCTTGTCAGGCTCGTCTGCTGTATGTGAGTAGATCTTGTCAGGCTCGTCTGCTCCATGGTGCCCGGAGATGCATGAAACCCGTCCACAGCCAGATCTATTTGTATAGTGCTCATGTCGACAGGTTCACCATCGTTGCTGAAATCATCTGGTTCTATCAATCTCCTCTCACACGGGCTGTGGTTTTCCTCTGTGATTTCAGTTGTCAGCGTCATCTCCTCTCTACCCTCCACACGTGCTGCTGATTCATGTTGAGAGTGTAGTCCGTTGTCCTGTAACCTCCTGGTGCCGGTTAGGTTGAGGTGGTGTCCGGCCAGGTCTGGGGTGGGGGCAACAAAACTACAGCCAGTTGAATGATACTTGCTTGATCTCAGAACTGTTATATCCCCGTTGGAGTGAGACTCGGCTATGGGAGATGTTGTACCACAGCCAGCACACACAACGGTTCTGGTGTTGTGAGAGTAGAAGAACCCCGCCTCGACAAGCTTGCTGACGAACATCTCAGCCGGCATCTGGTGAGCGGCTTTAAACGAGGCTAGGCGCTCAAGGACAGAAGTTAACACAGCCATTCGAGACTTGGGGACGCTGTGGATAGGAATTCCATATAAAGTTTTCTCAAGATAAATTAGGAACTGTGTAATTGTAATTGTTACAGTCTGGAGACTAAAAATCAAAATAAACAATCGGTATTTATGTTTACCTAATTTTAAACGTATTTTAAAATTATTTAAGCTTATATTAAACTTATTTTAAGCATATATTAAACTTATTTTAACCTTACTTTAATCAAATTTCAAACGTATTTTTAAACTTATTTAAAAATTATTTTAAACTTATTTTTAAAATATTAAACTTATTGTAAACTTATTTTAAACTTATATTAATCTTATTGTAAACGTATTTTAAATTTATATTAAAATTATTTTAAACTTATTTTAAACGTATGTTTAACTTATTTTCTGATTTTTAACTTATTTTAAACTTATATTTAACTTATATTTAACTTATATTTAACTTATATTTAACTTATATTTAACTTATATTTAACTTATATTTAACTTATTTAAACTTATTTTTAGAGACGTATAAAGTTTACCTCGCTCTCTGAAGCCCTTTAATCTGCACTGTAACTTCTTTTAGCAACGTTGGCACTTATAGTCTCTTTTTATAGTTATGCAACACATTGCAATAATGGGGGTTACCCGGTTTTATTTTAAGTAGCTATAAATAGATTATGACTAAGCAATAGCAAGTTTTCTTCGACGGCAAAACGATTGTGTTAACGTTATACTTTACAGAATCGAAACGATTCTGATGTTATTCTTTAAAGAATTGCTACGGTTCTAACGTTATATTTTAAAGAATCGATACGGTTCTTTGAGTTTCTAAAAACATTATAATAATTGTTTAACAATAGTAAATAACTATGTATAAATGACAAAAGGTAAGTAGGCAGTTAGATCTGGGAATCTCATTTGTATACAAACGGAATGACGATGTATCGACGTACTGGTTTAAACTGGTTTAACCTGAAACTTTCCTGATATATATATATATATATATATATATATATATATATATATATATATATATATATATATATATATATATATATACATACATATATACACACACACAAATATATATAAATATGTATAAATATATATTTGTGTGTGTTTGTGTGTGTGTGTGTGTTGTGTGTGTGCCTGTGTGTGTTGTGTGTGTGTTGTGTGTGGTGTGTGTGTGTGTGGTGTGTGTGTGTGTGTGTGTGTGTGATTAGAAAGTATAACCAAATGTTATACTTTAAAGAAGTCTCACAGCCCTCAGAAAATCCCTACCCTTTAATTTATTACACAAAACTTCACTATTTCGTTTTCAAATTTTATTCATTATTTACATAAAATATATTATACAAAATGTCATTCTAATTTTAATAAACATAATTCTTTTTATCGTGAAAATTCGTCTTTCAAATCACACTAGTACTTGAGGCAACTAATTTAATAACATTATTATCGAATAATATAACAGTTAAACCTTAAAATATTCTTTTCTGTCATAGAAATAGATACAAGATGTGTTTGATATGAAGTGGCGAGATTTCTGTTTGAAGTCAGTTTGTTAGTTAGGGTCACACAATCTGGAAATAGTTTTTTTTATCCTATTACTAGAGGAGAATTTAGTTAGCAATTAAATTATAATTAAAAAGTTATTCTCTACAATCAGTCATGGTTTTATTTTCTGGAATCTTTCTGGGTTTACGTCACCCTGTGGAGAAAAATCAGAACATCTGTTTTTTAAACCTAAGTGCATACAAATTATAGGATTAATTTTCTGTAAACTTTAAAGGAAATGTTTGTGATTTGCATGCCCTCTAAGAATCAGGAAATTACCTCCCCTCTCCATCAATTATCCCTATCAGTCCCTCCTACCGCCCCGCGTCTATTACTGCCAGTACATTTGCTCATTTGCTTAACTTTATTACCAACTTATCACCCAGGCAATTTAGGTTAAAGATATGTTAGGGATATGGTTATGGCTAGATATAGTAAGGACTAGGAATATGGCTATGCATATGCTTAGAAATAGGAATAGGGATATAGGGAAGGAAGAGGAAGAGGGATAGTGATAGGCATGATATGTATTCTAAAATATAGGTTAAGTGGGTATTCATTTATATGTATGTATTTTTGTATTTTTATGTGTAGGTTTAGTACCCAGTTTTACAGTGTATACTTGTTCAAAGATTGTGTAAGGCATACTTTTCAGCAGTGTCTATCTAACAATATACAACGATACAAATGTTCTTAACTTAAGAAAAATAAACGGTAGCTGTTGCCAGTATCTTTACGTGACACGAAGGACACTGAATCAGTTGCTTTGAACATTCATGACAGGCCAGGAGTTCCCCACAGGGCAGGAATAATTCTCTGACCTGACCTGTGTTGCACACTTTACAAACCAATTGCTCTTTTAGTTTTCTATTCTCCTTCTGTAGAAGATTGATCTTCTCTGGTTTTCTGTTTTGTAGAATATGTTCTAAAAAACGTAATTTATATTTTTTTACAAACAAGTAATCAAATTAGCACTAACCTAAATGTATAATAAAATAAAGATTTAAAAAAACTGTATAGTTACAAGCTTTTAAATGTACTGAAATTTTTTAAAAATAAAACTAATTTGCTTTCTTTATTAAAAGATTCGGTCGTTCATGAGATCTCTTGCATATTTTAGCGACAAAAGAGCTTTTATGAAAGAAAGCAAATTAATTTATTTTTCGTTTTCAGAGCATTTAAAAGCCTGTCGGTATAATGTTTTTTACATTCATTTTCTACTTTTTGGTATGTCTAATTTATAAAGTTGACACGACTAAAAATATTTGCTCTAAAGCACCATCAGTACCTCACGATATCTAAAAGACCTATCTGCTCCTTGAAAAGTACCGTCCGTGACCGTATTTTAATGACGACAGCAAGTTTTAAATCATGTTACCTCCCCTTAGTTTCAAATCGTTTAAAAACTTTATTATCTGCCCCTAACAGCCTTCATTAGATCGATCGGCTCTACTTCTTCTGCGTTGTTAATTTTAGTATTGAAGGGGATCCCCTCCAACAAAATTAAATATACGTGTCAACTGGTTGTCCGCCATTGATTCCGATTTCCGCCTGCTATTCTTTTTGGATTTGCTTCCTTAGCTTTTGACCAACCAAGAACTAACTACAAGGCAGCAGCTGTTTACGATTGTAAGCATTTTCGAGAACGACAACTCACTAGACTGTTAGGGTAATCACGTCTAGCTAGTTAATATAAGTTATCTTTCCTTCTGTTATTCAATATAGTAATCTATCGAAGGATTTGATTTTGTTATCTCCCCTTAATTTTCAAACCGTTAGATTAATTTTTAATGATTAATTAAATATCTAATTGAATTTTAAAAAATAGATAGACTTGTATTGTCATCGAAGCGGAACTTATCTGGAAAGTTTGAACGATATCGTGGGTTAAAGTTGAGCTACAAGATTTGCCACAAACCCACAAACAAACCAACAAAATAAACAAACAAACAGACGTTACGAACTAAATAAAAGCTTGTAAAAAGTGGGGATCATTCGTTTGGGGTATTTTGAGGTATTATATTGAATTTAGTGTTTTTAACGGACCCATAATTTGAAAATTCATAAAAAATTAGTTTGTAGATCTGCACTTAAAATTTTTAGTATCCCAAAATATGGTACAAGATTATGTATTCATTGTTTAATGGTCTTATAATATAATATTTATTAATGGTGGAAATCCTACGAAGAGGTTATTTTTTAAAGTGGCCTCCGTTGACATAGTCATTATGATTTCCCCACCAATTTTTACTTTATCGTGTACGAAGAATAGAGGACGCATTGTAATCGTGCAAAAAAATCGAAATTGAGATTTTCACAAATCTCGACGTTTTAAACGTCCTTGAGCCGGAAAAATATCGTTTTGCAATTTTGTCCGTATGTCTGTGTGTGTTTATGTATGTATGTTTATATATATATATATATATATATATATATATATATATATATATATATATATATATATATATATATATATATATATATATATATATATATATATATATATATATATATATGTGTGTGTGTGTGTGTGTGTGTGTGTGTGTGTGTGTGTGTGTGTGTGTGTGTGTCTGCCAATTCGATAACTTGAGTTCCGTTATAGCTAGGTTGATGAAATTTCATATAAGTATTATATCAAATTAGTAGTTTTGTATCAACTTTTCAGCGAATTCCGATAACCGGAAGTGAAGCTTATTATTCTTTTAGTTTTTCAATGGCCTATAACTTGAGTACTGTTTCAGATAGATAAACGAAATTCTATTTTATTTTTTAAAGTTTAAATTATTAAAAAATCGTGTCTATATCCCGAGTTGCCATCCCACGTAGTATTATATAAGAATGTTCGAGAAAGTTTTGGGGAGATCACTCCCGGTTTGTTTTTAATGAAAATACAAATGCGGATGAATCTTTAAACAGCTTTAGAGAAAAACGGTTTCCTCTCTAGCATTAAAAATGTTTATATACCGGAGCCTACCCCCTTAAAGATCTTCAGCGTAAACATCAATTGGACATTTGTAATTAAATACTTTCATGGTTGCTTATTTGTATTATGTTAAAAGTATAGCTAATATTTCTAAATAGTAAATATCGAAAATGCATACAACTTTTTGTTCTAGATAAAATACAAATATACATATCTAAACATCCCACCTTTATGAGGTGTCGTTTCTTTCAGTCCATTGATCTCAAACGATC
>NW_026731827.1:1157500-1222500 GCF_028476545.2 Physella acuta
GACGGGAATATTTCCATCCAGCTGTCACTGCGTTATCCCATTGTAGTCCCCCATCAGCCGATTTATTTTATCAAGATATCCATTTACATTGTTCAGTTTCTACTTGATGCCAAGAATCGAGAATCTTTGATATTTGATGTTTAACATAATGCCAATAATCGATTATCCACTTGACATACATCTGTGTTTCTACATCCGGGCTCCAACTAATCCTTGGTCAGGTAAAGATACTCATTTGAAACATGCTTTGTCGCTTGCGAGTTATCTTTCCTAGAAGTTTTGGTTCAACAAACATTTCCATCTAAGAAACAAATGTAAAAATTTAGTTATCTAAGAGGAGGAAGTAGAGCATTACTACGCTGATATTTGACATTTCAAGTCAAAATGGTGTAAGTTACCTGGTCAGGTTTAAAGGGGAATATTTGACAGTTACAGTTAAAATGTAGTAAGTCACCTGTTCAGGTTTAAAGGGGAATATTTGACAGTTACAGTTAAAATGTAGTAAGTTACCTGGTCAGGTTTAAAGGGGAATATTTGACAGTTACAGTTAAAATGTAGTAAGTTACCTGGTCAGGTTTAAAGGGGAATATTTGACAGTTACAGTTAAAATGTTGTAAGTTACCTGGTCAGGTTTAAAGGGGAATATTTGACAGTTACAGTTAAAATGTTGTAAGTTACCTGGTCAGGTTTAAAGGGGAATATTTGACAGTTACAGTTAAAATGTTGTAAGTTACCTGATCAGGTTTAAAGGGGAATATTTGACAGTTACAGTTAAAATGTTGTAAGTTACCTGGTCAGGTTTAAAGGGGAATATTTGACAGTTACAGTTAAAATGTTGTAAGTTACCTGGTCAGGTTTAAAGGGGAATATTTGACAGTTACAGTTAAAATGTTGTAAGTTACCTGGTCAGGTTTAAAGGGGAATATTTGACAGTTACAGTTAAAATGTTGTAAGTTACCTGGTCAGGTTTAAAGGGGAATATTTGACAGTTACAGTTAAAATGTTGTAAGTTACCTGGTCAGGTTTAAAGGGGAATATTTGACAGTTACAGCTAAAATGTAGTAAGTTACCTGTTCAGGTTTAAAGGGGAATATTTGACAGTTACAGTTAAAATGTTGTAAGTTACCTGGTCAGGTTAAGAAGGTGTTGACCGTGGCGAGTATTGGCTTCTTACATGACGGGCAGTGTGTGAGCAGCTTGGAGCACTCACTGCACGCGTACAGCTCACCACACGGGAGGAACAGGTCTTTGATGGGGGCGACATTACACACTTTACATATCAGTTTCTCTCGCAGCTTCTGGTTCTCGTTTTCCAATATATTCAGTGTTGTGTTTTTGCTTTTCTCGTGTGTTGACGCATCTTTGAGAGTGGGTTTCACGTTTAGCATTTTTTCATTTGTGAGAGCACCTTCAAGAGAAATACATTGGAGTTTTGATTATGCATTTTATACATACATGAATATCTTTGCGAAAACATCGAAAGATTTGTTTTAAATAATCATCGTGAATTATAAGAATAAACAACGCAATGCATCTCAATTTTCTTTTTATTACATTCGGCCATTTGTCCCATGAGGGTAAGTGTCCATTCGGGCATTTGTCCCATTTGTGCAAGTGTCCATTCGGGCATTTGTCGCATTCAGGCAAGTGTCCATTCGGGCATTTATGGCATTCGGGTAAAAGTCTTTCGGGAATTTGTCGTAGACCCGAAGATACATGTTAAAAAAGAAACTTAGACTTGCCTGGTGCTGGCAGACTTCCTAAAGCAGTGTACACCTGCGCCTGAGGTTTTTGTACAGGTAATGTCGTAGGTTGTGTTAATATCTGCGATATGGGGGCTTCCATTGTTTCCTTTTCTTTCGATTCAAGAACATCTACTAAGAAACAATTGTTTGAAGAATGATACTCATATATATATATACCCCTTTCTATACCATTGTGATATATGTGTACTATAATTTTATTTTGATTATTTACCTTGCGGTTTCAAGTCAACATTTTCTTTAAACTCCATGTTCGCGAGTGGCATTGCTGCTGATCTGGTCTTCAAGAAAGGACAATCAGGTCGGTGTTTTCGATGTTCCACGTCAATTATGTCTCCAGTTTTCCAGCTTCTAAGACCCAATCCACACTGGAAGCAACGGACACAGTCCGAATACCCTGTTGATAGATGAATAATATGGGAATCTTAATATAGAGTCATCTATGATATTGTATCTGATATAGGGCATGTATATATATATATATATATATATATATATATATATATATATATATATATATATATATATATATATATATAAACTATTGTTATCTAACCGAATCCAAAAACACAAATGCTTTAAGATACAAGACAAAACCAGAACTGTCAACAGAGCACAACAAGTTCTACCAGCGTAGAAAAATCCAGCTAGGGCCAAGTCCTCAGGCTTGTGAATGTGGTAGTGCTCCCACTTGCCCTCATAGCTGGCCAGTCTGACGTGGTACACAGTGTAGACCGGGTAGGATGGCGGGCTCTGGACCTTAAAGACCGGACACTTGACCTCCTGGTTACCCAGGCTTGTTACATCTTCACCCACTGCGTCATACTGTGTGGGTGGACTCTGTGGTCTGGTGTTGGTTTGTGTGGACGATCTCATCTCTGACTCGGTAACCTCTGTGCAAATAGAGTTATAGATACATGCATATATATATATATATATATATATATATATATATATATATATATATATATATATATATATATATATACTTTTGTATGTAGCCAACGCTACAATATAGCTTTCTTAACGTATTACATAAAACGTGTTGTTTTTTTTTTAAATATAAAAATTACTTATTCTGTAAATCTACTTTCAAATATCTATCTTAATTCAAAGTTAGATCCAAAAAATGCCCAAAAATTTTATTTAAAAAAATATTTAGACTAAATTCTGTATTCATCTTATTAGTTTACGTCTCATTTTAGCAATAGTTGAAATTTTATGTTTTTAAAAAATAGTATCAATAAAAACAAATAATACAAGAAAATGCAAAAGGTTTTAGAAAAATAAATATGCATAGCAAAACATGAGATATTTTATTTGAAAACACGTCATATAAGCAATATTTAACTCTACAGAAAACCATCAGACTTTGTTGTTTTTTGTTGTTTTTTTTTTTTTTGTTTTTTTTTTTTTTTTGTTTTTTTTTCTGGTTAATTTTCTTTTCTTTTTTTTTATGGTTAAGCATTTTTTTTTCTTTTTTTTTTTTTTGTTGTTGTTTTTTTTTCTTTTCTTTTTAATCAGTTTTTATATATATTTATTTATTTATTTTGTAATTTAGGTTGACGTTTATTTTTTGTGCATCAAAAATGAACAAAAATATCAATGGAAGAGTTTGTTTTCCTGGCACACCATGTCATGTTTGTACCCAAACGTGTCCTCCAACCTCCTAGAAATATGGATACATGGATACTTGCACCAAAACATACATTTTGTTTTTGTTTTTGTTGATATTTTATGGATGCCAAAGCTGGAATTAAAACTTTAAATTATCAAAATAATATTTGTAATTTTTTTCATGTAAAGTTCAAAGAAAAATATGAACATGTGCAACCGTTGTTTTTTTTCTGATAGCTACAAATGTATCATGCTACAACACAAGGATGGCGTACTTTTGAGCTCGGAACCGCTCAGACTGTGATGTATGTCCACGCCTTTGTGGCACCAGACTTCTAGGGAGTAAGCGCTTTCATGGTTCAGTGAACTCGAGTTGAAGGTCAGCACAGGTGCGCCGGAAGTGCCAGGACAGGTGTCAGCAGCGTACAGTAGAGCCTTGAAGATGCTGCCTTCTTCTGGTGGGGCTGGAACAGAGAAGTTTGGTTAACTGTGTGAACAATTTATTTGAATTATTTTCTTTATCCATTATAATACGTGTTTATTTTTTCAAAACTTAAAAAACATATATTTTATTAAAATATCTACGATTGAAAACTTCAACTGGTTGAGCGTAAAGCAATGATAATAAGGTATTTTTTATGTTTAAGTGTTTAAGCTAAATACGGTCGTATTTTTTAAATTCAAATCATGTTTATCCTAGTAAGCGCTACATACAATAAGGGTCGTCCTTACCTCTGATATATATATATATATATATATATATATATATATATATATATATATATATATATATATATATATATATATATATATATACATATATATATATACATATATATATATATATATATATATATATATATATATATATATATATATATGTCTTCGCGTCCTGTTTGGAAATCAAACGCCTGAACGGATCGGGTTCATTTTTTTCGACACCGGTGCATTATCACACTGGAAGTGTTTTTTCGCACTTTAAGTTAAATATCAAATTGCTTTCAATTTTTCAAATATTTGCGACCTCATTCCGACATTTTTAGGTCTGATAATTTAAAAATTTTGCGCTGCGTTCAACTGCTTTGTTTACTAATTATTTTTTTATCGCTACTTTAAGACCTCACTTCTAAATTTAAGAGTAGTTGATGTTGTGGTGAGGGCTGGTTTATGTTTTTGTTTCTGTTTATTTTTTAAGTTATGGGGGTTAGGATTTATGTTTATTTTTGTATTTATTTCTGTGTTTGTGTTTGCGTTTGTGTTTATGTTTGCTTTTCCGTTTCTGTGTGCGTTTGACTTTGTGTTTGTGTTGGTGTTGATGATTGTGTTTGTGTTTGCAATTTTGTTTGTGTTTGTGTTGTGTAGTTGTTTTGGTTGTTTGTGGTTCCTTGTTGTTAGGGTTAAATTTAGAGTTAAAATTAGGGTTATGGGTGATTATCTCAAATGTCCATATTTGCATATAGAGATTTAATTGGAAAAGTAATGCTGCTTAATAAACAAAGTCGCGGTCTTTTAAAGATAGGTTTTTCCCATTGGCCAGTGCAGGGCCTGGCCGGGACGGCTAGTTTAAATAAAAATAAGAATATTCCTGTGGCTATTTTTAAGGAGATTAAACAATATACCAAAACCGACTTTTATCTGACCGCTGTCCGTTATTGCCATCATTTTAAAAAAAACACATGAACACAGAAACGCATTTCATACTAAAACTTGAAACTCGAGCTACATTTGGCTTAAACGAACGGGTATCATCCCTTTAACACCTACCCCCTATTCCCCCCCCCACACACACACACACAGCGCCCTCAATTCCAACCCCTATGTGTTGTCCACGCATCTTTGATCACGCGTTTCCTTTTTTTTTATATCGTGGCCTTTAGATATGTTTTCACGGTCAAGTCCAAAATTGTGTCACTGTTTGTCTCATGGCTGTGTATGACGAAGAATTTTGGGTAGAAACGTCATTTGTAATTGCCTTTATTTTGGTTTGTGATCATGAGCGCCGAAACGATGTACAACAGCTAAAATCTTACTTTGAGGGTAGGAACTTATCTTGGCCAACTTGGTGACAGCTCGTCCGTTGATCACTGACGTCACAGTTTTGTATTTGACGATCACAGAGTCCCCACACGACAGAACCTTTTCTTTCCCGTGGGGGTGGTGGATGAGGAAGACCTTCTTGTTCAGGCATTCCTTGGCTCTCTGAGGCAACCTTTCAGCCAGTTCTTGTACCTGCTGCCTGCTCCGGTTGATTTGCTTGACGAACTGATGATCCGTGCTCTCACACACCAACAGGCTTGTGCCATCCGTCGAGTCCTGGACTGACCTCATCTTGATGACCTTGATGCCTTTTCTGCTGGGCAGGTTGTAGAAAAACTCGACGGAAACTTCGGCGTCTTCTGTGATCAAACTTGCAACGTCTTTCGAGGTTTCGATGTAAATTCTTTCTTTTTGTTTCCTGATTAATCTTCTAACCGTACCCCATTTTTCTTGCTGACCCGCGGGACAGACGCTGATCTCTGCGTGGTCTGTGAGAGAGACACTCCCTGTAGCGACCTTGACCTCTTCTCTGCCTACACTGACTACGACGCGAACCACGAGTGTAGCGAAAAGTTGAAGAAACTCAAGGACTAGCGTGTGCCTGGCCTGGGATGGAATATGTTCCAGTGTTAGATTCTCTATTGGGATGTAGCAAAAGTGACCTGGATTTTTTACACATTCTATTCTTGATATCGGTTGCTGTCGAATTAAGTCGGGAGTTTTCATTTGAATCGATTCAGATATAAAATTGTTTAACTCAACTGAAAAATAATCAAAAGTAAAATTATATGCAACAAATATTTGTAATTAAAACTATGCTAAAAATACCTACACATTTGCATATGCTACAAATATTTTAAACTTAATAAAGCCTTACTTAGACAAGCTCCTGAGTTTGTCGTTTGCTGGTCACTTGCTAAAATCAAAAGGATAGGATATTAGTTACTTTCGTTATCATTTTAAAAACAAGGCTACGTCTTAAACAAGGTACAGGCTAGATAATGTAAAAAGTTGAACTGGCTTACGGCGTGAACTTCCTTCGGGCGAGTAGCTTCTCTGTGCCACTGGAGAGGGCGGCAACCGCTCTTCGACGTGTGTTGGCGCCGTGTTAGCAATAACAGGATCGATGCTATCTATGAGTTTAACATCCGTCTTTTCACTTTGTATCAGTACATTATGGCATTGTTTTGTCTCATCGTCTGAGATTTGCAGTTTCGGATTTGACGGAAACTGTATTATAGTCTCGATGAATTTGATGTTTTCTTTTTGGACATAATCACAATTTATTTCATGAAACTGTGACTCGGAAGGCTCTTTCATTCCGACACCCTCGGAAAATTTCTGGATGTCAACAGCCTTTGAACAACCTTGGCAGGTCACTAGATTTCCGGTACCGCTGTAGGAAAACCCGGCTTGGGCGAGACGCAAGACGGAAATGTTGTTGGGGACGAGCTGGTTGTCGATATAGCGAAAAGACACCAGGCGCTTGTTGTCTACAGCAAGGTTATACATCACTCTAATGCAAACTTTCTGCGCAGAATGTCTAAGCTTAAAAATCCAAAAACATGGATCCGTTTTTTGTTTTGGATGCTTTTTAAACATGACGCTTAAAGGTATATCATTGTTTAATGCATTGGCTACGTAATTTATTAATTGTTTACTTTTATTTTGTTTTAGAAAAACTTGAAATAGGTTTAACAATGACGTTGTAAAGAGTGATAAAAAGGCTAATTGTAAAAGAATTAAATGACTTAAACAGCTGAAAGTGCCTCTTGCGTTTTTTTCAATTGAAAAAAAGCCTTTACCCAAACAAACTAACCGTTGCTTCAGTAGGGGTGGTTTATGAGCCAAATACGATCTCAACGTCGAACCTTTTGAAGCGTAAGACTTGTTTCCTACTTTCTCTCTCTCGGAACAGATCTCAGCTCTGTCAACTGCTCTGTTTTTCATCTCCAGTCGCCCATAAATCTGGCGTGTTGTCGGACATCTGCCACGAAACCCGTCTAAGGTTTCGTATCTGGCATGCCAAAAAACGACAACGATGAACAGAACCAGAAACATCAAAGTCGAACTGTGTTCAACCATTTTTCTTCAAACTTCTTCCTCGCCCCGGGTCCTGAGGGGGTGAGGAAATCGAAAACAGCAATTTATATCTTTTCTTCATTTTCTTTGATATCCCCAGACCTAAAACAAGATTGAGAATTGCTTACAGTAATTTCATTAACATCTTTTCAGTACATCTTATATGACAGTATACAAGGACTATCGACCCAGCTCTGACCACCACAAGTGTGAACTTGGCATGTGCTAGAAATAGGCCAAATGACATGTGTTATACCTGCAGACAATGTATCCCGTAGTTATTCAGTGAGATTGTTTGCACAACCATGTTTCACCCTAACCTTTCCTGGGTTTATTGTCGAGTTATGATACTACGACATTAATGTAGACAAATTACTTGACAGGATCACATTGGTTTATTACATCATTTATTTCACTATATAGATACGGGCGACGTCTTTAAAAACCAATACTAGGTCTACATTCACGACCTAGCCCTAACACAACAAGGACGCAAGACTACCTAACCTTTTTCGCCAGCAACAACGATCCTACACTGAAACGTCACATCTTGCGTACGGCGTCACACAAACACAATCTTTTATTTATACAAAATCCTTTCACAACACACATATTCTCGTTCCCTATCACACACATCATGACATCATGGAAGTCCAACGGTTTTAGCATGTGAATGGAGAAGACAAAGTCCCAATGAATAAAAGCAGTTTTCATCTGAAGATGTGACTGAGAGTGATGTGTGACTAGACATCAGCATGTAGCGAAATGACTTTCTCAAATAAAAACATTCCAAACAAACTTAAGTTAAACTACAAAAACACATTAGGGGCGGGTGAGGGAGGACATGCTACAAAAAAAACTAGAGTATATACTTTTTCTAATATTAATATTTGTAATCGTAATTTATGGTTTGTTTTTATTCAGAACATTCTGATTAAACAAATATCACTTTTGACTGAAAACATTCATCGCTTGAAGAAAAATCAAAAGATGTAAATGCAAAAATTTGTGGTCGCGTAATTCAAATTCGCCTTTCGTATTTTATCTAAGTCCCTAAGCAGCTAATAATAATACATAATATAATATTAGAATTAGATTTCTCAGAATATTTAAAAAATTATTTTTGTATTTTTGTCTAATTCTCAAATCTATCTCTCTCTCTCTCTCTCTCTCTCTCTCTATATATATATATATATATATATATATATATATATATATAAATATATATATATATATATATATATATATATATATATATATATATATATATATATATATATATATATATATATATTATATATATATATATATATATATATATATATATATATATATATATATATATATATATATATAAAGCAATATATGTGTATCTGTGTGTGTGTGTGTGTCTGTGTGTCTTTTATGCATTACTACACAATTTATCCGAGTGCCATGAAACTTTGGATACTTGAAGAGCATAGTCTTGAGAAGGTTTCTGTGGGGAAAAAAATTAATATTTCTTATGGGCGGTGCCCGATAGGGTGCGACTTTTGCCAATACACGGTTTGGCGGCCAGGATTTCAGAGCAGCTATCTAAGCACTTGGTTTCCGTTAATCGGGCGTCCTGCATAGCGGGTAAGGATTACTACTATATTCAGCGTTAAAACTTCAACAGGCGCAGCCGCCAGCGCTCCGGCCATTGCGAGACGCGAAGCGCCGCGGGCTCCCCTGTAAGCACTATAACGCCTACGTTCGTTTAAAAAAAGGCTATACACTAAAGACACGATGGGCAACAATAATTGCCTGGCAGGGGCAATTCAGCGCCCCGGGCTTACCCGTGAGCACCACGGCGCCTATGTTCGTTTTAAACTGCACGATAGGCTATGGATAAGTTAGGGCGTTAGTCATTTGATAAATTGAATCAAGTGAGTTCGCCGGCGCCCCGGCAGGGTGCAATTTGACGGCTCGAGGTATCCATGAGCGATATGACGTCTTTGTCCGTTTTAAACATTACGAAAGACTATGCATAAGATTGGGTTTCAGAGTCGTTCACTAAACATAATCAGGCACGTTCGTCGGCGCCCAGGCAGGGTGCGATGCGGCGTCCCGGGCTTTTTTGGGCGTAGTGTAGGTAAACCTGACAAATATGATCCAAGTGCAGGCATTGTTTACATTTTTTTTAAAACCTCAGTTTTAGAAAAACAAGGTAAGGTCTCTAAAATTAGGATTGGTAAAGCATTGATGAAACCCTCCTAATATATTTCGTCGGATTGTATTTGTCTTTTATGTATTGCTACACCTTTCAATTGATCCATGAAACTCCTGGGGAAATTTATGGGGGAAAAAATTCAATTTCGCACCGGTAGGAAGTAATTTGTCGCCCCGGCTTATCCTATGAGAGCTATAGCACCTACGCTTGTTTTAAACAGTGCAATAGACTATAAATAGGATTGGGCGTTTAGTCGTTCACTGAATTGAATCAAGCGCGTTTTCCGGCGCCCAACAAGGTGCAACTTGGCGCCTCAGGCTATCCCGATAGCTCTATGGCGCATACGTTCGTTTTAAAGAGTGTGATAGAATATGGATAAGAAGTAGTATTATAGTCTTCCATAAACTAAATCAGATGCGTCCACTGACGCCCATGTATGGTGGGATTTGCCCCGGGCTATCCTCGAACTTTCTTCTATCCCCGTGGCAACGTGCGGAACGGGAACGCTAGTAAACAAATATAATGCAATTTACGTTCTGAAAGTCATTGCAAAAGAAGTCGGCATGTCAGATGTAGTAGATCGTGAGCTAAATTTTCCCTGTTCCTTTCTTCCTTTTATATATATATATATATATATATATATATATATATATATATATATATATATATATATATATATATATATATATATATATATATATATATATATATATAGTTTTTATGTCACATATAAATACAAAATATAGCAAACATACACATATATCATATACAAGTAAATTTTAAGGCTTACAATCAGATATTAATAAAATATGAATAATAAAACTGTAAACTAAACGATGCTCAATTACCGATTAGAAATAATGGATACATTAATGTCCCACTTGCAGTCGGATTGAGCTTCTCTAGTGACTTGTCCTCCATTCCTGTATTGAATTGTAAACAACAACTAGTACATCGTGGCACGTGGAATGGTATTTTATTTTACTTTTCATTTTACATCAACAGTAAAAAAGAAATGTTTTTAATATAAAAACAATTGCAAGGCTAATTAAACCTTTAATATATACATATATATATATATATATATATATATATATATATATATATATATATATATATATATATATATATATATATATATAACAGGTTAACGAAAATGAGAAGACTGATTACATTGTATTTAACTATGTTGTTTAACTATAATATAAACCGCTAGGTAGTGTGTCCGTCACAAGGTTTTTCAATCAACCGTACAGGTAGCTAGAGGTTAGAGCTCAGAGAGTGGAGCTAGAGATTAGGTTTGTGAAACTGGTAATTTTATTGTGCAGCTGCTGGGGCAAATTTGGAGCAGGTAAATATTTTTACCACTTCATGTAAACAAGCACACGCTCTTATCTAAACAAATTAAATGACAACAAGATCAGTATATCATTAGCCTATTTCATGACATCACACATGCGTTCATTAATACAAGTCAAGAGGTCGCCATTGCTTACACATTATAGGAGAAAAGCATGAAACCTTCAGTTATCTAGTTCTATCAAAACTTACTTCGTTGAATTATCCATATTTTAAATGTTTCAAAAATATGAAAATGCAGGTATATAGCTTGAAAGACGATAACCTATAAATAAAATTAAAAAATATCTTTAAAAGTTTTTGGATTTTTTTTTTACAGAAAACACCGAAGAAATTGTAATAATTTAATGCTATTTAATTATTTAGTTCTATTAAAACTAGTTTGATTGAACTAGGAATTTAAAATTTATGCGAAGCTTTGTCATATTAAGAACTCAGATTTTAACATTTGTGTAGATTCAATGGGGGTTATTTCACTTGTATCAAAATTGATACAACATGAAATGAAGGGTTAAGCGCTTTCTCTGTCTGTTGAAACAAAACAAATTTAAAAATATGAAAAGGTGTGTGCACCCATCGCTTTATTCGTAAGTGTAAATAAACAAAATAGGATTTTGAGAAACTTAAAGAAAAAATTAAATGCATAATTTAATATGGACTTTCTGCAATAAACAAATACTAAGTAGGTTAATTGTTCATTTAAATTAATTAAGCCACTTTGTTTTACTTTTATTTTCTTCGCTGCTACCAATTATAAAACAATCTCTGACGTTTTAAAAACAAAGCAATTCAGCTTTATACTAAACTATTCTTTGCTTAGGTTTTCAAAAAATATTCGAGAATTCGAATGATTAATTAATCGGTGGTTGGCTGTCATGTTTGGCGTTCACCGCTGTACCGATTTTCCCAGATATGACACGTTTTTTCAGGCATCCACGGATATTGGCCTGAAAGCTCACAAGATATCAGGAGTTGGGGGTGGGGGGTCGTCTGGAAGAAATTTTTCGATATACAGCTCATATAAGGAGAATTTCAATCGTCGCCACTTTTTCGCCCGCTCTGTTCGAGTAGAGACTTACCGATAGTTTTTCTATATGGCTGATTTATTTACCCAGGACTATGGAAAACTTAGGCCAAATTACCCTTTTAAAAATGTGCAAATAGTCATAGTTATTCACCATATTAAATATGTTTATTTAGGGAATTCGGACTGGTCACTTCTAAAGGCCTTCCTAATATTTTTTCCGAAGATAACACAGTTTGTTTGTTTTTTTATCCCCGAGGGTCGTTCTTCGAACTCAGGAGCTATGATGATAGTTTTAATAATGCTATGTTATTGTCCTTTTCAGTTTCAGGGAATATGCTCAGCTTATTTCTATTTTTTACAATTTAAAATCTAAAGCTTTTTGAATTAGTTTACCATGTTTGGCACCTGAAAGTAAGTAATAAACCGAAAAAAAGGGTTGAAAACAATTTTGGTTGTCATGGAAACTCGAAAAACAACCGCCATTTTGAATTTTTCGGTAATTGTAAAAACGCTAAGGTTTTATTTTATTTATGCACCCATAGCAATCAAATTTAAAGGCCTATATTTCAGAATATATATATATATATATATATATATATATATATATATATATATATATATATATATATATATATATATATAAACTTTTATCACGACAACTTTTTGAAATGACTGCAAGTTGGTATTCTACACGGTCTGAAAAAAATCGTATACTTTTTAGTACGCTAAAGTTTCAAAATGTGCATGTTATTTAACATAAACTTTTTTTCTATGAAAGCCATCACAATTTCCTCTTGACAAAAGTTTATTTTTGCATGAAGAACAATTACTGAAAATATGGTGGGCATTTTTTAATTAAAAATAAAATAGTAGGCTTTTAGTGTTAGGTCACGTAATTTATAAAGCCGATTGTAAGCTTTGGGTGTTTCCGGGATGATGGAAAATACGATTAACGCATACTTGAGAAATCGAGCTTTCCAGTGATGCCAAATACAATATGATGACGGATAAAACACTTTTCGTAGAGAACTTGTAAGATTGGGAAAATTATTATTTTTAATGTGGTCATAAAAATGGTATTTTGACACATACATTTTTTTTCTTATTAGAGTTATTTTTTCTTAATACAAAAATGAACAAAGTATCCAAAAGTGCAAGAAACCCATTATGACGAAAAATCTGCATTTTGATGATATTGTAATGAGCATATCCCCTTAATAGTGAAGATTGACTAAAACGCCATTTTTTTTTCCTAGCGGCAACATCTAGTAAAATATATTTTTTAACTGTATACAAACGTTTTAATAACAAGCTTTTATGAAATAAGGCACTTAAACGAAGAAAATAAATTATTTTCTTTAAATATATAATAATACACTACTATTATAATTAATGTAAAGAAAAGCGTGGGTCACTGTATTATCTATTGGATACATTTACTCTTATTTAGGATCAGACCCGCGCTTTTCTTTAAAGTTATTTAATAGTAATGTATTATAATATACTAAAAGAAAATCATGTATTTTCTCCTTTTTAGTGTAGTATAGCATAAAACCTTGTTATTAAAACGTTTTAATGCGTTTTTAGTACTTTAAAATTTTTAATACAATAGAGTTTCATGACTAAAAAACTATTGCACGCCAAATGAACATGATATTGTGCGTATAATAGTGCGTAATAATTTTCGGGCATCCAATTAATTTCAGAAAATTTTAATTAATTCATAAAAAACTAATTAAGTCAAAATTGATGTCAGATTGCATTGTCGTCGGGTCTCGAGCCGCGTGATAAGTTCGAAACGAATCAAAAGCAAGTTTTTAAAAAAGCTTGTAAAAAAACGCACCGTATAGTTATGCCGTATTTAAGTCCAGTCACAGAAAACACCACAGCCTCGTCGGCAGTTGAAGAGTGGCTGATCCACTTTATGCCTCAGCTCCAACAAATACACAAATACGTCATCGAGAGCAGAACTTCCCGATAAATAAAAAAAAGCTTTTTCGGAAAGTTAGCAAAGGGCGGTAATCAACAAAATATTTCTTTAAACTCTTAGCTTGTCTCGTAGTAGCTTACTAGTGGGTTAAAGTTTAATTGCAACTCCCCCTTCCCATCCCCTGCAGAGTTTCTTTCAGACAACTGTGGGGGGGGGGGGGGGCACTAACGGGGCGGGACACCCTCCCCTTGTGTGTCACGTGCGTGATTTAAGCTTAAAATAGAACCCCTGAGCTGATTCAAACTCAAGCTGTTAACTCGAGTAGTGACTTGAGTAATCTTAAGATTTAAAACCTTTAACTTCCTGGTCAAAATTTAGGCCTACACTTCCTGAATCAGACGGATTTTTTAATTAGTCTAGTTTGAATGCGTCTTTTATGATGGTAAAGCTTGGGGGTTTGTAAGAAGACAGTGACATTGAAATAGCTGTTAACATAGAATCCTGTTTAATGCCAAAAGCTGACATAGGCTAGTGTCTAGGTTCTTAATAGCGTAATGCTCGAGCTATATATCAAGACTGCTATTAAATTAAAATCTTAAGGGCTCCTCGTACAAATGTGTTTTAAATATAAGCAATTATAAATCGTCCACGGTTAACTTTAAAACAATTTCAACATCTCAAACATTTTTATGACTGTGAAATTGTTGAAATGTTAATGTAGGGGTTTGCGACAATATAAGCTAAGTAAAAACAAACAAAAAGAGGCTATGGTACAAAACAATATTTTTAAACTTATTTGACATTATCAAAGTTTTCGACCTTCAAAATTTTACAATTTACTGTATGTATTCTGCGCTATTTGTTTCTAAGTACATGTAAACAGGGAAGATAAGTTTTTAGGCAACTTATCAGGTGCACAAATAATCAAATATTTACGATAGCAATTTACTTTTATGGAAAGACAAAATTTAGTGACGGTAATAAAATAAGGAGAAGTAGGCGAGGGTGATTTTTTAAATCATTTCAGTTATATGTGTTTGTATTTGTGTGCTTGTGTGTGAGTGTGTATGTGTGCGTTTGAGTGTGTGTGTCTGTGTTTGACTATGCTTATGTTATTGTTTTTTTATAAGACAGAACCACTGATTGTAATTATAGTACAAAGTAATCAGTTAATCGATCTATATTTTTTAATACTGCATGACCCCTAGATTGCTAATCTACTAGAGTGACAGCTTGGCACGTTACCAAGGTCCTTTACCGATAAACACTGAACACGTGTTATGGCTGATTCAGGCTGAGTCTCGTATAAAAATAGAATATTACGTGGAATATTACGTGGTATTTTTTTTTAAATATAGCGCCACGTCAAGGAAGGGGAATTCCCAATAAACACTAAACCATTCAAGCGTTTTAAAGCGTTTTTTACCTTTCGACCAGTGGCGTAGCCAGGATTGTCTCATGGGGGAGGGTTCAAATTTTTTCCATCATTATATATATATATATATATATATATATATATATATATATATATATATATATATATATATATATATATATATATATAAGAAAAAAACACAAAATGCAGGCCGACAAAACAAAACAATTTGTCACTCTAAACAAAAACAAACAAAAAATATACCCACAATACAACCAAAAACAATAAACGCAACACACCCTAGAATATTAAACGAACTAGGTGAAATAATCACTCTCTTAATATAAATATGTATATTTCTACAAATTTAATTGTAAATGCCAAAACAGATCAATAACTGCTTTAGTATGTAGTATAGAAGCTTAATTTTATTCGTTTTTACAAAAATATGTTGTCTACAATCAGAATTAAATATATTGTCATCACAAATGCTAAAATCTTACAGCATAATGTAAGTTTTTTTTTAATCAGAGTTGGTATAAAACCATGCTTTTCAATTACATATTAAAACTAAATCTACTAAATGGAACGTTCTAATAATAACCTACATGTAACTAAAACATTGGACTTACAGTTCATATTATACATTTTTTAATTAGCTATTGTTTTTTGTGTTCTTTAAAGATCATTTTTTAACATAATGATAAGGTATGGGTTAGATCACTTTATTGATCACACAGCTCTTTACTTGTAACTGTAAAAACAATATTTACAGAGTTTTACGTTTCAAAAGCTATGATTCTGGCGGCATGATACTTTGGTACCTCACTACGCGTTTTCCCAAATGTACTTAACAGATCAGTTTGGGGTGGGTTGGGAGGCGGGGGTTCAACTTCATTCACTGCTGTCCGGTCACTTTAGGTCAATTATCCTACCCAGCGTATACCTAAGTGTGGCATTAATGTTGTGTCCCATTTTATGTGGTGAAGTTGTGGGGTGGGGGGGGGGGGGAGAAACCAACTCAGAGTGAACAAAGCGTCAGTTTTTAGATGACGGTTCTAAACACACATATACAATTATGCACATATACTGATTCAGAAATAGATTAAAGTAAGTAACAGTGGTATTATGACAGTAACAAAAATCTACAGAGGAATCCCCCCTCCCTGCCTACGCCACTGCTTTCGGCTATAGCTTTAATGACACTGAACACCAAATAGGCGATGTCGTAAGGCAACATTGAAGAAGGCTAACTACACAAGACAGACAGGCGCCTTCATAAACCAACAGACATTTACGTACGCCGCCCTCAATAAGGCGTCTTTTAGTTCTTTTTACTTTATACAGAGTATAGAGGAAGTACTGTTATCGTGCACAGTAATCACATGAAATTTTGACAGTTTTCATCGTTTTACACCTCAATTTTTCATCATGTAAGGGGTATAGGGGACTTATTTTAATCGGGCAAAAATAATTGATCCAGATTTATCAAAATTATCTACGCGTAATCTAGTCAGGAAAACTGGGCTTTGCAATTCTGTCCATATGTCTGTGTGTGTATGTGTGTATGTCTGTAAAAACGATAACTTGAGTACCGTTACAGCTAGGTTGATGAAAATGTACATACATGTATTATATCAAATTTATAGTAAGGTCTGTATCAACTTTTCAGCAATTTCCGATAACCGAAAGTGGAGCTTATTCTACTTTCAATTTTTCAAAAGCCTATACAACTTGAGAACTGTTTAGGATATATGAATGAAATGTCATATAAAAGTAAAAGATCTAATTTTCTACCTTCTCTCAAATTTTGAGTAATTTCCGTTGACTGGAAGTAGTAATGTACGTTATTTCCGATTTCTTAAAAACCGCATATGTTTGACATATTGTTTGACATTCACTTGGCACGCAATTATTTTTTTAATGAGATTCTATTCTATTTTAAAATGTTTAATTAAAAATGGATTAAAAATCATGTCTATATCCCTAGTTGCCATCCCCCGGAGAATATTCGAGAAAGTTTAGGGGAGATCACTCCCGCTTTATTTATTTAAATTATAAAATTTATTTTTCGAAAAATGCACTATTGTACTGAAAATAATTTCTGAGGCGAAATCCATCCCTCTGCTCCACCCTCAAGCACATCTACTCCGGCTACATCTTTCTCCGGGGCAAAGGACTGGATATGTGAAAAAATAACCAGCAAAAACAAACGATTTAAACTAGCAAGATAGAACTAGTTCCAACTGTTAAAGAGACTAAAAGATATATAATACCCCACTGATATTCCAGCTGTTTTAATTTTAAATAAATCTCCAAAATAGGATCCAAAGTCTTGAGATCGCTTACAGTGGGAGTAGCTGCTCCCCTGCTCCTCCGTGCGACGCCAGAGTAGAGGGACCAGAAAACGAGAGGAACAAGTTCTTTTTAAAAGACATGTAAAGTACTTTATTAGTGTCTGTACTTGGCACCAGTTGGGTCCAGCTTCAACAACTCCCCCCCCCCATTCCTATTCTATAGAAGTATAGAATAATATAGAATAACTTCACCCTGCTTCCTCCACCCTTCCTTTAGCGTACAAAAAACTTTTTTTATTTTAGTTGTCTTTGTGTTACTTGGCAAAACGCCAATACACTTTTTATTATCGTGCCAACTAGGAGTTCTCATGCAATTTTTACACTATCTTTCATAGAAAAACCCAATACTGTAATGTTTATTGCCAAACATTTCAATAATACATGACCCATAACTGTCACCAAAGACAAGTTTATATTTAATATTATTTTAATGTGTATTTGATAAAAAGAAACCCGCTACAAAAAAAATGTTCCTTGAGTTTCTTATCATTTAAACTGAAGTATACTAAGATTATAAAAAATAAATAACTGGTGTTTACCGTAACTGGACTGTACTAAAAAGCATACTGATATAGTAGACATGGTACAAAAAGCTGAAATGTCTTGGTGGAAAGAATTCTTTTTACTTTAACGTATATACGCAGTATAGAGAAAGTCTTGTAATCGTCCCAAAAAAATCAAGATTTTTGTAAATCTCGATGTTTTACAGCTCCCTGAGTCGGAAAAACAAAGTTTTGTAATCTTGTCCGTATGTCTGGGTGTGTCTGTGTGTCTGTGTGTCTGTAAACCCGATAACTTGAGTAGGTAGATGAAATTTCTTATATAAGTATTTTATCAAAATCGTAGATCCGCCTCAACTTTTGAGCGATTTCCAATAACCGAAAGTGGGACTTTTTCTACTTTGAATTGTTCAAAAGCCTATAACTAGAGTACTATTTCACACAGTAGCGTAGCGAGGGGGGGGGGGGGGGCGGGGGACATATGGGTTAGAAAAATAAATTGAAAGGTTGAGGGGGGTGCAAATTGAAAGTTTGAGGGGGGGGGGGGGGGGGTGTAAATGAAAATCTTAAGGGGGTGCAAATCGAAAAGTTTGTCCCCGGACGCCGGGTCGCTACGCCTCTGATTTCACATAGATAAATGAAATTTCACATGTAAGTAAAAGATCTAATTCTCTACCTTCTGTTAAATTTTGAGTAATTTCCGTTGACCGGAAGTAGTAATTTTCGCTATTTCCGATTTCTCAAAAAACACATGTGAATTTATAAAGTACTAATAATATTCCGCACTCTTATGCATATTTTATTTGGCGTTCTCTTGGTGTGCAATTCATTTTCTACGAGATTTTATTCTATTTTAAAAAGTTTAAGTATTTAAAATGGATAAAAAATCATGTCTATATCCCGAGTTGCAATCCCCTGTTGTTTCATATAAGAATATTCGAGAAAGTTTAGGGAAGATCACTCCCGGTTTATTTTAAGTTTGAAACTATTCAGTAGACGCAAGTGACTTGTTCTTGCATTACTAAAATGATCAAACATGGCCTAGTTCTAACCCATCCGTACCAGCTAGGTAAAGTCAATATTGTAACCATACATATTATTTATGCATTTTACAACCTTTTGTTTAGCTCGTAACGTCCATTTGCTTGTTTGTGGGGTTTTTGCAAAGTTTACTTACAGTGTTTCTTCCAGACTTTTTTCTCCGGGGGGGGCACTTGAAATCTTCGGGGGGGGCGGTAAACTTTCTTCGGGGGGGGGGGGGGCGGACACTGCTAAAAGTATATATTTTCTATATAAATTATATAAATTTCACTTTGTTCGGGGGGGGGGGCGGTAAAAAAATTTCGGGTGGGGCTTCGCCCCCCCCCCCCCCCGAAGAGATGCCTGGAAGAAACTATGTTTACTTATGCAGCGATTTCGTTCAAATTTTCAATACACCTTCTTCGAAGGTAATGCATTCCCTTATCTAATTAGACATTGGATTAGACATTAAAATCTAATTAAACGGGTTCGAAACTAAAGGGAGATAACAGGACCAAAAAAATGCTACCGATTACTCCATTGGTTGTTACATTCTATAACAGAAGGGGAGATGACTAGCTTGACGCGATTACCCGATGAGCTGAGATGTGACTAACGCTGAATGTTGTTTGGTCACTGTTGGTTGCCCGAGTGTCAACCAAGTAGAAAGGGGAGACAGCTGTCTTTTAGAGATCGCAATCTACTGGTCGGGTTTTAATTATATCCAATAACAAAAGAGGAGATAACAAGATTAAAAATCGCGCCATCAGTTCTCGATATATGGTGAACTGTTGTCACGGTTGGCGGATTACTTGATGAGCGTTGACAGACATCTGTATTTTAGAGATTGTCAGTTAGTATTCTGGTTTTAACACAAGCATTTTTAGTCGAAGCCTATACAGATCTATTATCAACTTTATTTAGAAAGAATTTTTGAAAAGCAGAAGATAAAACAAATATAAAAACATTTATTAACAAGCACTGAAAAAAAAATAACACAAATATAAAAACATTTATTAACAAGCACTGAAAAAAAAAACAAATATAAAAACATTTATTAACAAGCACTGAAATAAACAAAATAAAACAAAGTTGCTCTTTTTAATAAAAACTTTGGTCGCTCATGAGATCTCTTACATATTTTACGACATGTATATAAATACTGTTAACATCGATACATTGACTAGTGTTGTTTAGACGCACATGAAACAGTGTGCCAAAGCTGTTGCTAAAATAAACAGAAACAAATTAGACATGCTGATGATACATGTCCATCATTCCTTAAACACAATAAGATTTACATGTGTTTCTATAGAGAAGTGATGGGGGGGGGGGGAATTTAATTTGCCAAAATTGTAAAGTTTGTAGCTCAACTGCTTTTGAAAAAAAAATGTCTAGTACTAACATTATAATGGTGAGTTAATAGTCAGTTAGCGTTTACTGGTTAGATAACGTTGTGTAATGGTATGGGGGTGGTGGGCAAGGTCCGGGGGGGAGGTAGTGACCCCCGTTGAGAGATACCTGAAAAAAATATTGGTTGGGGGTGTAAAAATGTCTTGTTTTTGTATTATATATTAAGTGCACCGTCTTTACCTTGATTTATGTTGATTAACTTAAATTCAGTTTCAATAGCTTATTGTGTTAAAAAATTACATAATATATTGTATTTACTAGGTTTTTTAAACATGTGCTTTCTTTTTATCCATTTATTTTTTTAAATAATTATTAGTCGAAATAATCATCAACTTATTACACTAAACGATATGATCAATGGTGTACGACAACGTTCTTGTTGCTTAAGTAAAAAACGTCGTCACCGTGGCTAGGATCGGGCGACCACAGGCAGGACATAATGACAAAGTCTGTGAGCACTGACTGCAGGCGTACAGGTGCCCACAAGGCAGGAACAAGTCCCTCACCGGCTCACTCCTGCACACCTTACACATCAGCTGATGAGCGAGTTTTGTGTTTTCTTGCTGCAACAGTGTCAGCTTCAGGCTCTTAGGCCGTCTCGTCTCTTGTTTACCTTTACAGGGAAGATACAAGTAGCGTCAAGATATCGAAAGTTGTTTTAGGTTCTTGAATCAAACAGTGGCGGATTGAAGACATTTGGCCAGGCTGCAGCCAGACGGGGGGGGGTACAAGAAAGATAACGATAGTTATTACAATTTTTTTAAATATTAGCGTAAGATGTGTGCATACTAAGAGAAGAGTTTGTGCCAACAAGCATCTCGATGTCTTGGACTAGATTATGAATGTCTGTGAATTGTTTCGCGCTTCCACTAGAACTATTTCAGGGTTGGGAACCGCTGACGAAATACCTGGCTCTAAATACAAGCTACGTTAGCAAGCCCCGTTTTACTCTTACGGAAGACACTCATTTAAAAAAATCTAATTAAAACAGTCTTTTGTATGTATTATTCTCCGCGTTCTTTGAAAGAAACAATTGCATTAATTTGAATAGCCTTCTCTCGTATGGTGCAATAAAGAAAATTTATTCTAGAGCTGTTGTAAGGTCGTCATTGGTTACTGTCGTTCCGCTTGTGTGGTTCCTTTGATATAATGATAATTGAAATTTTGATGTATGGGTTCGGTACATTATTATTAATTATGGGCATAATGATACACTTCTTCCGTGGTAGTTTCATCTGCATTAATTAGGATCATGTTAATGTTTGATAGTTTAAACGCTTTATCCGAGGTGAATACAAATAATTCAATCAAACCAGCAAGCAGCTATGGCTAAAGGGTAGCAGAGTTTATATTTCTTGGTGAGGGTTTGCTGTTGATGCCCTCAAATCAAACGAGGGGGAAATGATTATTTTGGTGTCAGCCATTACCAAAGATGTGACTGGTGACTTGCGTTCAGCATCAACCACACCACCCTTGTTACACTACCCGGCTGTGTAAAAGATAAGCCTATTCTCCAGTGTACATGTTTCATTTAAATATCGTTTTGAGAACATATTGAAATAAATAATTATTTAATAAATTGTGCTTTGAGTATTAACAAAAACGTCAACAAACAAAAATAGACTACCTCTACTTACATGGCGTTTTGTTTGGTTTGTTTGGCTCTTGTTGACCAGTGTGATTGGGTGATTTCACGTTCGAGATTTTTCTGTTTTGTTTAAATTCTTTACTTTTTTCATCGAGCGAATGCTTTTTGTCTGAATACATTTCTGGATTTTTGGAAAGTCCTGCTCCTACTTTCTGTGAAAACTGCATTATAATGACGATACTATTGTCTGAGGTTCTATTAGGTTTGTGTAGTGACGGGAATCGTATCAAAATTGTGATACTTTTGATGGATATCTTACTCTCCTTTACTTCCCACTCTGTCTCAATGTCCTGAGAATCTCGCGCTATCTCGCACGTGTCTTCGTGAAACTGTCTAAGTCTAGGGTCCAGCATGCTTTTGTCGTATTTGAACGAAGTGATGTCTGATGTTTTACGGCAACTTTGACATTCAACAACACACCTCTCTCCAGTGTATCTAAACCCAAAATCTGCTAATTTTAGTATCGATATTGGACTGTTGTCCTCCATTTTAATTTTTCTGAAAGAGGCGAGAACCGACATCAGATCATAGTAGAACTCCTCAAACATTTTGCTGGGTTTTGTGTTTGAGTGTACCAGATAATAAAATCAATTCAGCTACGAAATTTTATTTTATCAAGACCCATAATTACTGCCTCACAGGGTTTTTTTTTTGTTTAAATTTTCTTCAGTAAATGACGTCCACTTCCACGTCCTATGTTTTTCTCTGTAAAAAGATTTTTAAAATGAAAAATAACTACAATCTGTAATCGTTTTTTATAATGTTAGTATGTCTACATTTTTTGCACTTTAAATGAAATTAAAATAAACCAGGAGTGATCTCCCCTAAACTTTCTCGAATATTCTTATATAAAATAACAAGGGATGGGAACTCGGGCTATAGACATGATTTTTAATCTATTTTAAATACTTAAAGTTTTAGAAATAGAATAAAATCTCGTAGACAAAATAATTGCACACCAAGTGAACGCCAAATAAAAAAGTGCATAATAGTGCGCAATATTATTAGTTCTTTAAAAATTTACATTAGTTTTTTGAGAAATCGGAAGTAGCGTAAATTACTACTTCCGGTCAACGGAAATTACTCAAAATTTAACAGAAGGTAGAGAAATAGATCTTTTACTTACATGTGAAATTTCATTTATCTATCTGAAATAGTACTCAAGTTATAGGTTTTTGAAAAATTTAAAGTAGAAAAAGTACCACTTCCGGTTATCGGAAATCGCTCAAAAGTTGATACGGATCTACGATTTTGATAAAATACTTATATATGAAATTTCATCAACCTAGCTCTAACGGTACTCAAGTTATCGTGTTTACACACGGACAGACAGACAGACACACAGACAGACACACAGACAGACACACAGACATACGGACAGAATTGCAAAGCCCAGTTTTTCAGACTGGATTACGCATAAAACCTCTTAATTTTGATAAATCTGGATTGATAATTTTTGCCCGATTAAAATAAGTCCTCTATACTTCGGATGTGATGAAGGACTGAGGTGTAATACGGTGAAAATGGTTAAAATTTCAATTGATTTTTGTGCACGATTACAATACTTTCTCTATACTTCGTATATACGAGAAAGTAAAAAAAAACAGCCAATCAACTATCAATAAATCTTTTAAATCTCAATGCTAGGCAGTATGCCTAGTATATGTATATAAATAATATTTTTTCGGTATTTAGCGCAATTTCCATTCTGGAGAATTGCGTTTATTAACTCGTCATTTCTGGGAATGGATGGATGAATGAATGTATGGATGTAAGCCCTGCTAGGGGGGGGGATACCTACAATCTACCCTTCTAGGCTTAACTAACTAATCTGTCCGGTCAGTGCAACCGTGGTAGAACCCACAGTGGTTAAACCCTAACCTTAGTCTAAATAATAAGCTACTAAATAAAACAAAAACTTTTAACAATTTAATAAAATTTATTGCATGGAACCAAAAGTTATAAAAAAAGAATAGATATAAACTGACACAAAACAGAACCAAACGAAACAAACTTTTTACATCAAACACAACATTACGTTTGACCATTTGCTGGTGTTGCGCCGACTTATGATGTCTAGGATGGTCCAGGCCCTGACACACAGAAACCTCCCTTCATCCATTCTCGACATCCAAAAGTCCACACCAAACAAAACACAACGTACAACCACTACGTACAATACATTACGTAGAGGACATTACGTACAAAACAATATATACAAGACAATTCATATATAACAAAACACCCAGCCAAGTTGCCCAAGCAACCTCACTCCACGCGTGAGGTGCGCCCACGCAGAAACCTGACCCGACCTACATCTCGCCGTGGGTCAAAAAGAGGGAGAAAATCGTCCGACCGGTTAATTTATACTGTCCGCTTCGGACGGAAGGGGACTCCGTGCCGTTCCCCATTGGACCACCATGCACTCCCAGATTCGCAACAAATATATTAATACAAAATAAATAATCCATTCACCCGCTCACATGGATGTATGTGTGTCCGCAGCTTTAAGTCGTATCTCCTCCTCAACGAAGCAATATCGAGGACTAGTTCCAAAAGCAATTATGTTAAGCAAGTTACGAGGATGAACATTGGCCAAAAAAATTCGGGTTTTTTTCATGGATTTCCTGGAAAAGCCAAAAAACCTCGAAAAAATGCAGTTTTTGGCCCATATCTCGGCAACCAGACCACTTAGCGACTTGAAACATGTACCAATCGATTCCTGCCATAATTTAGAACAATATTGCCGAAGAAAGTTTTCAAAAATATCCTTTCGTTCGGTCACAACATTTTTTTTAATAAATTAAAATTTGGACCGAATTAGTAGGCATTTTTATCCAACCACACCACACGCGTCATCACGTTCAATAGCTGCGCCATCACGTTCAATGGCTGCGACATCACGTTCGGTAGCTAGGCGCGCAATGGTTTTTACAAGCTTTTATTTAACTCACTTCCTCGTCGGTCTGTCTGTCTAGACGGAAACGCAGGAGTGAAAATTCGGACAGTTCTACTTGACCGATACGATTCACAGTTGGCACGTGGGTCAAGACATGAAGACAATGCAATCTGAAACTAAATTTGACTTAATCGGATGCCTAATTAATTTTATATGAATTAATAAAAATTTGGACCGAATTAGTAGGCATGTCTAGCCAACCACACCACACGCGTCATCACCTTCAATAGCTGCGCCATCACGTAATGGCTGCGTTCAAAAACCATTGCGCGCCTACTGAACGTGATGTTCAGTAGGCGCGCAATGGTTTTTAGTCATGTAACTCTATTGTAAATAAAACATGTAAAGTACTGAAAAAAAATTCATAAAAAACGTTTTAATAACAAGCTTTTATGTAATGATGCACTAAAAAGTAGAAAATAAATTATAGACTCTTATTTAAATAACTATAAAGAAAAGCGTGGGTGTCTTCCTTAACATTAGTAAAGGTATCCAATAGATACTAAAGTGACCCACGCTTTTCTTTATAGTTATTTAAATAAGAGTCTATAATTTATTTTCTACTTTTTAGTGCATCATTACATAAAAGCTTGTTATTAAAACGTTTTTTATGAATTTTTTTTAGTCATGTAACTCTATTGTAAATAAAACATGGAAAATACTGAAAAAAGAAATTTAATAAAAAACTTTTTAATAACTAACTAATGATTTTACTAACCCTGCTCTTGATTTACGCTACGACAGAGCTATTTTTAGATGGGAACAGGGCATTTCCCCCCTGTCAATTACCCCCCGGACATTTCCCCCCCCCCCCGACATTACCCCCCGGAGTAATTACCCCCCTGTCAATTACCCCCCAGTCAATTACCCCCCGCCCAGTAGGACATTACCCCCCCCCTCCGGACAGGGTTAGAGTTAGGGTTAGGGTTAGGGTTAGGGTTAGGGTTAGGGTTAGGGTTAGGGTTAGGGATAGGGATAGGGATAGGGATAGGGATAGGGATAGGGATAGGGATAGGGATAGGGATAGGGATAGGGATAGGGATAGGGATAGGGATAGGGATAGGGATAGGGATAGGGATAGGGATAGGGATAGGGATAGGGATAGGGATAGGGATAGGGATAGGGATAGGGATAGGGATAGGGATAGGGATAGGGATAGGGATAGGGATAGGGATAGGGATAGGGATAGGGATAGGGATAGGGATAGGGATAGGGATAGGGATAGGGATAGGGATAGGGATAGGGATAGGGATAGGGATAGGGATAGGGATAGGGATAGGGATAGGGATAGGGATAGGGATAGGGATAGGGATAGGGATAGGGATAGGGATAGGGATAGGGATAGGGATAGGGATAGGGATAGGGATAGGGATAGAGCTAGGTTTAGGTTTAGGGTTAGGGTTAGGGTTAGGGTTAGGGTTAGGGTTAGAGTTAGGGCTAGGGTTAGGGTTAGGGCTAGGGCTAGGGCTAGGGTTAGGGTTAGGGTTAGGGTTAGGGTTAGGGTTAGGGTTAGGGTTAGGGCTAGGGCTAGGGCTAGGGCTAGGGCTAGGGCTAGGGCTAGGGCTAGGGCTAGGGCTAGGGCTAGGGCTAGGGCTAGGGCTAGGGCTAGGGCTAGGGCTAGGGCTAGGGCTAGGGCTAGGGCTAGGGTTAGGGTTAGGGTTAGGGTTAGGGTTAGGGTTAGGGTTAGGGCTAGAGTTAGAGAGGGTTAGAGCTAGGGTTAGGGTTAAGTTTAAACCAATGACTAGCGTTGGTTTTGGTTTTGTGTAAAGTTTTAGGCTAAGGTGGATGTTTAGGTTTTGGTCTTTTTCTTAAGGTTTGGATTAAAGTAGTATATAGGTATAGAATTCCAGTTAGAGTTAGGATTCTAACTTGAGAGGGGGGGGGGGGGGGGGTAATTCCCCGGGGGGGGGTAATTGACAGGGGGGTAATTGCTCCGGGGGGTAAATACGGGGGGGGAAATGTCCGGGGGGTAATTTCCAGGGGGGTAATGTCCTGTAGCCTTTTTAGATAACATAAGGAAATTGCGCTAAAATAATCACTAGACTTTTTAATTAACTTGTTTTTGTTTATATCTACCTTCACTTAAAATAAACCGGGAGTGATCTCCCCTAAACTTTCTTGAATAGTATTATATTATGGTGGATGGCAACTCGGGATATAGACATCATTTTAAATCCATGTTTAATTACTTAAACTTTTAAAATAGAACAGAATCTCATAGAATAAAGAATTGCAAACCAGGTAAACGCCAAACAATATGTGTATGATAGTGTGGAATATTATTAGTACTTTATAAATTTACATGCGTTTTTTTTGTTTTTATTTTTTTTTTTTTTTGAGAAATCGGATATAGCGTAAAAAATCTACTCCCGGTCAAGGGAAATTACTCAAAATTTGATGATATAAGGCAAATAATTAGATCTTTTACTTACATGTGAAATTTCATTCATCTATCTGAAATGGTACTCAAGTTCTAGGCTTTTGAAAAATTGAAAGTAGAAAAAGTCCTACTTACGGATATCGGAAATCGCTGAAAAACTGAAACAGATCTAAAAATTTGATATATTACTTATATATGAAATTTTATCAACCTAACTGTAACGGTACTCAAGTTATTGTGTTCACAAACACACAGACACAGTCACGCACAGAGAGACAGACACACACACACACACACACACACACACACACACACACATACAGACATACGGACAAGATTGCAAAACTTTGTTTTTCTCACTCAGGGAGGTGTAAAAAGTCGAGATTTGCAAAAATCTCGATTTATTTACTTTCTCGTTTACGGAGTATAGAGAAAGTATTGTAATCGTGAAACTCGCTTCTAGATTAAAAACCTAGACCTATAAAATAATAAAATAATGGAGTTTTAATGCATTACTAGCCGTCCCGGCCAGGCCCTGCACTGGCATCTCTGAAAAACGTATCTGTAAAGGACCATAACTTGTGTGTTTAGTAATCAGCATTTACCCGGCATTGCCCACCCTAACCACAACCAACCAAAACACACACAAAAACGCAAACATATTACTAACACAAAACAAACACAAACGAAAACACAAAAACAAACGCAAAGACAAACCTAACCACAAACACAAAGAAAACACAAACGCAAACAAGAAAGCAAACGAAAACAAATCCAAGCGCAAACACAAACCCAACCACAACCAAACAAAACCAAAACACACCAAAATAAAACAACGCAAACATAACACAAACACAAATACAAACACAAACGAAAACACAAAAACAAACGCAAACACAAACACAACTACAAACTCAGAGAAAACACAAACGCAAAGAAAAAAGCAAACGAAAACACAAACGCAAAGAAAAAAAAGCAAACGAAAACAAACTCAAACCCAAATCCAAACGTAAACACAACCACAAACGCAAACCCAAACTCAAACACACAGAAAACACAAACGCAAAGATAAACTCAAAGTGTCCACAGTCTAGCCCGGGGCGCCAAATCGCACCATGACGACGTGCGGCGTAACCGCCTGATTCAACTTAGTAAACGACTATAGTACCCAACTTATTCTTAGTCTTTTGAACGCACTTACGCGAACGTACGGGAAGGCCCGGGGTGCCAAATAGCACCCTGTCGGGGTGCCGGAGGACGCCCGGACTTGATTCACTTAAAGACTATAGTAACCTTTCTTATCCATAGTCTATCGCACTATTTAAAACGAAATTATGCAACATCGCGCTCACATGATATCCCAGGGCGCCAAATCAAACCGTGCCGGGGCGCCGGTGGACGCGCGTGTTTAAATTTAGTGAACAAAATTATGATACTCCAAGCTTATCCGTAAATGGAAAGAAATAAAGATATAGGATTTGTAGGACCTGGCTTATTAACTGTTATTGATTTTTTAAAATTTAGTAAACAGTACGTTCAGTGTATAGAATAAATAAAAGGCAGTATTAAAAATACCAACGACATTGCACTTAATCAATCCCCGCTAATTATGTAATTATTATTTATTATACAAAGTAATAAAAAGTAAATTCTTTCTCCCCGATTTAATGGGTTATTTAAAATGGAAGTAATTGTGTTTTCCCAATCAAGGGACGTAATGAGAGCTAAATGAGAGCTAAAGGACAAAATGCAAATACATTTCAGACACAACTTTAGAAATTTTATAAACGTTGATATACTTTTTTTTAATTTTTATGTAATGTTTATAATTGAAAATTATTATTCTAAGTATGTAAAATGAATATTGTTTTTAATGACTTTCAATATTAATTTTTTAACTCAAAAATTTAGACCATGAACACTTTAATAATCTAACACTTGAATCCATGGAAGTATTTTTTTTTTTCGTTTTTTCTATATTTCTTTGTAATCCACGACAAACATTTTACAAACATACAAACATACAGAATTGAACTTGATATATTAGATTAGCTTTCGGTTATATCTTTAATGATATAACTGTTTCTATTTTGTAACTTTGGAACAGGTTAAATTAGGATGTAAATTAATTATCAAGATTTTAATTTACAGTTACGGAAAGTATGATAAATAATACAAATTTTGTGTTTTATAAGTTTGTATATAGAGTTATTTGGGGTAGGTTAGCACAAACCAGGGGAAATTTTCACAGGTTAGCGCTAGAATTTGCGCCGAGGGTAGGGTGTCATCCGAGACGCTCGCGGGTGGTGTATATAAACCAGCGGGTTAGCCTTAGAGGGGATGGAGAAACGACGGCCCTCGCCACTAATTTATGCAGCACACGTGTTTGGCGCTATAGTCTTTTAGATGCGCGCTATACACAGACAATTGCGGTCAAGAAAGATAGTCAAATAAAGATTTACACAAGACGACTTATTCTTCATCATTTTTTTATCGTCTGTAGCTGAAAGTGAGAGCAAGAAACAGTTACAGTATTTTTTTGGCGTTTGGTTTAATAATTTCTTTATTTATTATTCATAAGAGGTTATTATGATTCTGAATTTGATTAATTGAATCACGGGTTTAGTTTGTAAGTTTGTTTCCCAATCAAAAAATACAAATGGGTTACACCAATGCGACTCATACACAAGAGACGTGCTAGCGCCACTCTGCTAGTGTACTGTAATAATTAAAATCATTTTAGAGAAAAAAGATACGAATGTATCGTCATTTAAAATAATTAGAAGCGTTTAATAAATATTTAAAAGAAAAATGTGTCGCTGTTTGAAGTGTACGTTGTTCACCCAACCATAATGAAGAATAAATGAAGAATATGGAAAACTATACCGCACTGTTCCATATCACTCCACACCCCATATTACATAATGTAACAAAATTTCAACACAAAATTGTAAAACAATTTACGTATCAGTTATTATGTTACATAAATTTTATTTTATTTTACTAGTTTATGAAAAAGTGAAAAACGCAGACATGAAATAGACATACGTGTAGCCTACTTTAAAATATACATTAGATAGCCATTAATATAAATGTCCCTTACCCTAGTAGCTATCAGAATGTAAGAAATGTATGGGAGCCAAAGATGTTTCAGAACATTAATTTTCTAGACCTGCGTTAATACAGTATATGAATAAGTGAAAATATTCAACATCTAAAATTTTTAATGCAACAAAGCCATTTGATATTTTCTGAGAAATGAATAGGTAAATATCGATGTATTCTATTTTTAATGCTGACTTCATTGCGTCATGTTCGTCAAAATAGAACTGATGAATGTATTTAATGGAAATCTAGATCTATTTTTAAGCAATGCGAAGTTCCGGAATTAGCCGTTTAATGCTTTCAGTAGACAAAGATCGATCTGCCAAAAGATATACTGTTGTGTTATAGTTAGGTTATGTTGCCAGTAGCTATGTAGGTAACCGTCTGTGCTTGCTTCCGGTGTATGTATTGACGTTGTTGTAGCTCAAGAAGAGGTTGTCACGGACATTCTCAACAAGGAACTGAACCTCAAGACATCAGACACGTAGGCTACTGTAGAAATGATTTGTATAATTTTTATTTTATTTTTAGAAGTGTTTTTAGTGGGTTTTTCTCAGACAGTTTCGTCAAACTACATATCAAAATCCTATCTCATCCTGTCTAGGAAGTAAACACAGTGTTTAGAATTTACTCTCAAATGGAGGAGGATAAGTATAATCTCAACGGGATGTGAGATGGTCTAAAAGCGCTATGGGTATTTCCTCTATCGTTTGCCGAAATAAGCACCACCAGTTGATATATTCAAATTCTTCTAAGTTTAAGTTACTTTCGCCTAGACTTTTAATAGTGAGAACTGGTCTTCAGTGTTGACTGACCCGCCGATCTACAGAAAAAAAAATCCCGGTGAGCTCCAGTAATGGTGCTTGTGTTATAGGGCTTGTAAGTCTACAGTCTCGAAATCTACTAGCTGGCAAGTACGAGAACGAAAAGTTGTGACCTACTTACAAGCCCTATAGTCCTAGTCGTTGTTGTTGTTGT
The DNA here is from genome assembly GCF_028476545.2 of Physella acuta. Classification (NCBI taxonomy): domain Eukaryota; kingdom Metazoa; phylum Mollusca; class Gastropoda; family Physidae; genus Physella; species Physella acuta. Next base: position 1,189,242 of record NW_026731827.1, read on the forward strand.
TGTTTTTTTTCATTTTTTTTTTACCATTCCTTCAAACCAAGGCGTAAAATTCAGGCTTTGATGGAGACAAAAATGCACACTTAAAATCCTGAAAATCTCAATCTGGGGTCGGGGACCCCTTTTTGAATATTCCCGGACAAAGCCAGTCCACCTCTGCTGGTCATCAGTTACATCACGACAACACAGGCAGTTTGAAATCTCAGCACATCCATTTCGGTATAACAGAGAGACCCCTCGAACAACTGTATACTAGAAATGTGTTATAAATGAAAAACTGACCGATAACAAAAAAAAATCTTAACTGGGTGTAGTTTGGTGTCAAAAGAGTTTATGGTGTTATCTTTGAGTTAAGATTGGTGATTTTTTAACGATCCATTGACTTTGGTTTGTTAGAAGCCGTCTATGAATGACGCCACGCTAGTTGGAGGAGAGATTTTGAACCGTGTGACGTCACTGACGAGGGGTAGGGAAGCGAGAAAGTGAAGTCTACCTTTAGCATTTAAAACAAAATTCTAAGCTGACTGTAAGAAGCTATTTAACATTTTTAAAGAGTTATTTTGTAAACTGAAAATCAATATGTAACTGATATCGCCATGATTTAGAAAATACTTTTCCGTGAAGTTAACAGGTGTTACATCTCCCAAACAAAAGCATTTTTATGGAGAAATTGAAACTGTTTAATACTTTTTATTTTAAATTACTGCTAATAAAAATGTAACCTCAAGTTTTGGCAACATTTCTATTCTAAACTTTTGTCGGACAAAAAAAATTATACCAGGTGTAACTATTTTGATTCATCATCAACATCATCGACTTGGTTGCACTATGATCAGCAAGTGTGAGAACTATTATAGACAAAGCAGAAGTTACACTTTTAGATCATAATGTGTATGGGTTTGTGGGTGGGTGGCTTTGTTTATAGTCGAATTTTATAGATAAAAAAGTCTGGAAGAAGAAAAACTGCTGATGTGGAATGGTTATCGCGTATGATTTCACAGCCGAGCGCCGAACTAGAGGAAGATGATAGTCGATTTTTTTAAAAATTATTTGTTTATAACCTTAATAAGGGAAATGATTCAATAGGAGAGTGCCAATCACCAAGATAAAGGGGCATAACCAGAAACTTCATTAAAACAATGTTTACAGTGGTAATTACAAGCATATTATTATAATTACAACAGCATATAAATGCACGAATGAAAGAAAAAATTATTTAAATAATTGGAACACATTTTATATAGGCCTATAATTTGTTATTCTTACATGAACAAATATTAACCAATGAACTCATAATTTTGCAAATAGCTTTCTAATTTAAGTATTTTTGCTCCTCTTCTTCGACATTCTTCTTTAAGTTGACGTTAATTCATATTCCCGAAGTTGACTTTCTCATCTTTCGTGTTATCGCATTAAGAAAATATAAACCGGGAGTGATCTCCCCTAAACTTTCTCGAATATTCTTATATAAAATAACAGGGGATGGGAACTCGGGCTATAGACATGATTTTTAATCCATTTTAAATACTTAAAGTTTTAAAAATAGAATAAAATCTCGTAGACAAATTAATTGCACACCAAGTGAATGCCAAATAAAAAAGCGCATAATAGTGTGCAATATTATTAGTACTTTTAAAATTTACATTAGTTTTTTGAGAAATCGGAAGTAGCGTAAAGTACTACTTCCAGTCAACGGAAATTACTAAAAATTTAACAGAAGGTAGAGAATTAGATCTTTTACTTACATGTGAAATTTCATTTATCTATCTGAAATAGTACTCAAGTTATAGGCTTTTGAAAAATTCAAAGTAGGAAAAGTACCACTTCCGGTTATCGGAAATCGCTCAAAAGTTGATACGGATCTACGATTTTGATAAAATACTTATATATGAAATTTCATCCACCTAGCTGTAACGGTACTCAAGTTATCGTGTTTACACACGGACAGACACACAGACACACACACACACACAGACATACGGACAAGATTGCAAAATTATGTTTTTCCGTATCAGGGAGGTGTAAAACGTCGAGATTTGTAAAAATCTCGATTTTTTTTTTTTTGCACGATTACAATACTTTCTCTATACTTCGTATATACGAGAAAGTAATAAAAGGACGCTTCACACGTCGCTAGGTTGCGAACCTAAATCTCTGTGGCGCCACCTACCGGCGCTGTCAGAGAAATACAGCCCATTGCCGGGACAAAAAGCCGTTATAATGTGATTAAATTTTAATTTTAAAGATTATTTTTAAATTTGGAACTACTTTTTAGCGCAATTTCCATTCTGGAGAATTGCGTTTATTAACTCGTCATTTCTGGGAATGGATGGATGAATGGATGAATGAATGAATGAATGAATGAATGAATGAATGAATGTATGGATGAATGTGTGTCCGGGCTTTAAGTCGTATCTCCTCCTCAACGAAGCAATATCGATGACTAGTTCCAAAAGCAATTATGTTAAGCAAGTTACGAGAATGAGCATAGGCCATACAAATTCCGGGTTTCTTTCATGTATTTCCAGGAAAAGCCAAAAAACCTCGAAAAAATGCAGTTTTTGGCCCATATCTCGGCAACCAGACCACTTAGCGACTTAAAACATGTACCAACCGATTCCTGCCATAATTTAGAACAATATTGCCGAAGAAAGTTTTCAAAAATATCCTCTCGTTCGGTCACAAATTTTAAAATTACATAAACACCTACAAACCGATCGTTCTTCTAGCTTGAACGTACCCCAGCATTATACGTCAGAGCTATTGTTAGATAACATAAGGAAATTGCGCATAAATGTCACTAGACTTTTTTAATTAACTTGTTTTATATTTACAGAGTTAAGTCACAATTGAAAATTTCTAATACTTTCAAATTTCACCACAATGCTGTTCTTTTATTACTATCTATGTTAGCTAGCATTTGACAAATTTTTGGGGAAAATATTGGGTCAATTTTTTTCAAATGTTTCCATCACGCATATAACTTTAAATTTTTTACATACTGTTTTATAGACGTGTGCTCATAATTATTGTTTTTAAACAACGTGTTGGTATAAAAACAATTTTGGCATTGTGAGGGTGATACTGCCCATTAATATTATTTTAGAAATTAATCATTTAAAAAGTATGAGGGGGTGTAGAGCATGAATAGGCAACAAATACTTGATAGCAAGTTTTGACGATACCTGAGCTCAACTGGTTGCACTGGTTATTTCTTTTTTCTTCAGTAAAATGCTGTTGACTAGAAAATCTCTTGAGTTTAATACTAACATCTATATACTATTATACAAATTACCATACTAAAACTGTCTTGATCTGGCTGTGATGAAACCAATTGTGATACTGGAACTTTCCAATCAATCCACAGAAAACTGTACACCTTGTTACACGTGATTATTGTGATTCCTTCCTTTTTAGTTCTACCTAAGTGAAACTTGTTATTACCTTATCCAATACTGCTGCAGTTGTTTTTACTTATAACTATTCATTACAATTATTAAAGATACATGATGTCCTAGTGGTAAAACAAATGTAAAAAAAAAAGTAAAGTTCCCTTTCCAAACCTGAAGCTCTATGGGGCAAGTGAAGTACAGTTCACCTTTTTCTGTGACCTCTGCATATGAAGGGATAGTGTGGTCAGCACTATGCCCAGCCGCCTTTACTTTCTCTAATGTGAGTTAGTACCCATCAGAGCTGGTTGGACTCAGGGACAGTCTACTGACTTGAATCGAGATTTGAACTCAAGACTTATGGTTTAGTAGTCTAGCTCTACCGCTGGAGAGATGTAATGTAAACATTACATATAACCTAGGCATAGAGAATTCCTTTTCAAAAAATCGTTCATTACACAGAGTGCTCAATATAAACTATTTTGTTTTAAACATTTCAAATAAATGAAACAAGAAATAATGTAATGTTTTTATTTAGCAAAAATATGGACACAAAATTTAAAAAGCACAAAAAAATGTTTTTAAAAGTGTTGACACTAACTGTGGTTTTAACATAAACATTTGTACAAGCTAATGGGATTGTTGGAGAGGTGGCTAGTCAGATAGGTTGGCAGTTGACCTATGACTGCTGACCTTTGCCTTCCAAATATTGTCTGTTTCTGTACAGGTAACTAACAAATTTATCCTGCAGATATTTTTTACAAACAGTTGGCAATTATCTGCAGACAGCAGTTCTCGTTAAAAACATTTTGAGTGTTAACTTCAGTCTTACAAAATATAAAGCTACAACATGGTGTCACTGAAGTTGGTAAAATCAAATGCAGTACATAAACAACATATTGGATCCCCAGCATTTCAAAGGTTCTAAGTGTTTAATTTTTAATTCTTCCAGTAATATACTATAATAACACAGCCCCCCCCCCCCCCCCAAACACACACACCTGTCTATAGCGAAAACCAGAAATTTAAAAAAATTCCAACTTTCAGTAAAGATTGGGAATTATAAGGAATCCAATATTATTGGACAGTTTATCTAAAATACATGTTTTAAAAGTTTAGTATTTCATTTTCATAAACTAACAAAAAATTAGGTATAGGATATATGAAAATCATCAAAACATATTCTTCAAAACAAAATTACTCAAGGGACTTTTAGGTAGAGTACAATTATAGACATTTCTTGAAACTCACTGATGTGATGAAATTATGTAAAAGTAAAAGCTGTTTTAAAATATATGAAAAAAGAAAAAAAAAATTCTACACAATTTTTTATAAGTATCTATTATACAGTTAAATAATTTTTTACTCTAAAACCTTCATTTTCATCTGTCTTTAGTAGCTTTACAGGTATAGAGAATAGTAAACCCTTTTTAAAAATTTAAAGTGAAATTCTATTGACAATTAAAAAGTAGGATAATATATTTTCTCACACTTTACAGGCTTGACCTTTTAAAGCCTGGCAATATATTGATGTAATAAATCATAGATGGAACATAGTGCAAAGAAAGGAGAATATTTGTCAAACTATAGTTTACTCCAAGAACTTATATTTTCCAAAGTATATTTCTTTAGTTACACAAAAACATCACTTAGAACCATGTAATTCTGAGAGGATGAAATTTCATTACAAAAACATAGCCCAAACACAAAAAGCAACAGAAAGGACAAAAAAAATGATGAAAAAAAACAAGAATAAAAAAAAAAGACATAGAAAAGTAGCCGTAAAGAAATTAGCATTAAGTTACTACCTGTAATCAATTATTTCATTCAACCAACAAGCCTAACTCATCTGATTTTTGCCTACAATCTAACATGCTTAGTTAGCATAACATTACTGCCTGTAATCCAATAAATTACTTTATTACTACTTGTAACAGTTATTTTGTTCGTAGAGCAAGACTAAAGTAACAATCGTTCATTAAACAAGACTAAAGTAACAAATTTCACACAGCTGCCTGTTATGTAACTTTATTATCACTGCTGGCTGTAATATCCATACACAAATTTACTAACATGACACCAAAAAAAGTTTACATGAATAAATCAATGTGATAAGTAGTTTGAAATTATCAAAACATTTAGAGGTAAAGAACAAAAGAATGAAAAAAGTTTTACTGCAGTAATTATCAATTAATGTGACTTAATGGTGTATTTAACAGACAATTTCTAGCTTTGAATTATCGTTATAAATAACATTTTGGCATAGCTGAATAAGTGGCACTAGTGTCATAACTGCACTTCTTTCTGACTACTTCCACTTTCATTGTGGTCGTCTTTCTTCTTCTGTCTGGATCGTAGAACCTCTTTCAACAGATTGGCTACATCTTTAGAATTTTCTTCACTTTCACCGTCTGCGGAAATATTCATGGGTTATCAAACAAGTTCCAGCTCATGGGATAAAAACTGGCCATTTTATACCAGCTGAAATGTGTCGCCCTGAATAAAACTGTTGACTTACCATTGGTGGGGCCTGTTAGATCTTTCTCTAGAGCTAGCTTATCATTAGCACATCTCAGCATGGCCTCATCTACTGTGTCTTCACACAACAGTTTCACAACAGTTACCTCCCTGTAACAGTTGTAAAAATATACAGAACAATTTCACCAGTTACTGCCCTGCAAAATATTTTTAAAATACTACTAAATTTAGTATACTAAGATGTGCATGCTTGATATGGTCTGAGTAATTATATCATGAATATTTTTTCACAAAAATGCCTAGAACAACAAGAAATAACAAACCTCTTCTGCCCCAGTCTATGGCACCTATCTTCAGCTTGCTTGTCATTGTATGGGTTGAAGTCAATATCATGCAGGATAATTGTGTTGGCTGCAGCCAAGTTAATGCCCACACCACCAGCTCGTGTTGACAGTAGAAATATAAAAATGTCGGGTTCATTGTTGAACCTATCAATCAGCTGCAGCCTAGAGATCACAGAACAAATTTTTACAACCAATCAGTTTAAACATCTTTATATAAACAAACTTAACCAGCCTAAACATCTTTACACAATCGTCCTCAACCAGTCTAAACATCTTTACACAATCATCCTCAACCAGTCTAAACATCTTTACACAATCAACCAAAACATCTTAACACAGAGAGCCTAAACTTCTTTATGCTGCTATCCTAGATATCTTCACATGCCAAATGCAACATCTTTAAACGGCTTAACTTGAAAAAAAATTCATATATACAAAATGTTAACAATTGACCAGTAACAAGAAAAGTGAGAGTTCATGTTTTTAAATATTTAAGAAAAAAGTTTTTTTAATGGTTATTCAATTATCTAACACAGGAGTGCCTCACCTGTCAGGAACAGGAGTTTGACCATCCATCCTGATGTATTTATGGCCTCTTTCTTCCAAGTAGAGCTCTACAATATCTAACATCATGGTGAACTGACTGAACAGTAGCACACGGTCACCCTGCAAATGTAACAGACCAGTAGCATCACAGGTGTAATAAAGATATAATGCTCTAGCACAAATTAATAATAATATTAATTAATATTTTATAGTAATGGTATGTTTTTAAGTGGCATACTAACCTTTTCTTTCATTCCTGGTAGTAACTCATCAAGTTTCCTAAACTTTCCAGAATCTAAAATGACAGACTGATCTAGACAATATTTGCCAAGGTATTTCTGAAACAAACAAAAACTTCCTATTCAATAATTACAATTACTATTCATAACATGTTTAAAAAATTATGTTTTAACTTGATTGTAGCAAAGTATGGTTAACAGTAAAATTTATAAAAAGGTATCAAATTCTGCAAGTATAACTTGTTAGTAGATGTGTTATTGGATCAAACTATTAAAATCAGAAAATGACAAATTGCATTTTGTAATCTTAAATCAACAGTCCTAAAATTTCAACATAAAAAAATATGATATGACAAAGAATTCCCAGTCTTACCTTATACTGCTTACAAAGATTTAGCAACTCAAAATCATTTAGGACAGACATGTCCTCTTCTATAAGATGTGGCAGAGCTCCTCTTTCTTTGTGTGAAGGCTCCTACGGACAATAACAAAACAATAAAAATCTCAAAAATCTTAATTCCTATGTAGTAATGGATAAGGAAAATTTAAATTTAAAAAAAATAATACTCTAGCTATATCCTTGGCCATCTTTTTCAACTGATCATCAGTGTACAAGTTGCGTAGCAGCAGAGGGTGGTTAGCAGCTTTCCTAAACTGCATGAATATCCCAACACCTCCTATAGTTGAGGTGTCTTCATCATCCTTCAGTTCCTGTGAGTACTTGGTCACAAGTCTGTCATAGAGGTCTTGCTGGGCTGGAATCATGCAACATTTCTCTATGCGCTCAGTCTTTTTGGGGAGCTGTTGTAGAACCTGCAAGCAAAGTTCAGATTTTTTAACAATCAATCAAGTCCTTGTATTAATGTAATTAAGTTATTAATTAATTTTAAAAAATTAATTAATTTTAAAAGTTTGTTAAAAAACTTTTATTACCTGGATATTAATTATTTTTAATACAATAAATCTTGGATCACAACCTAAAGGCTCTAACTCAAAGCTACACATCATATTATAAACTTTGTGAGATAACAGTTTCATTACACTACAACACTCCACATCAAAGAATACAAAACAAAATAACAAATTTGAATACTAACATCACGTTTTAACCTTCGTAGTACAAAAGGTTTCATAATTCTCTTTGCTTGGGCTATTCTGTCTTTTTCAAATCGGCTCTTTTGTTTATCTTCAGATCGCTATAGGAATGACAAAAATAATTTTTCAAAAGAGTAAAACTACTTTATTAATTAAAAATAAATTAAAAAAGAGATTCTGCATCATTTATTTTCATTTTAAAATGAGCAATTTAATTATTTAAAAAAATAAACTTACAGAAATCATGGCAAATACTTTTTTTAAATGGTCAGTTTTTCCTTGAAATATTTCAGGCATCACAAAACAAAGAAGAGACATTAACTCCAGCAAGTTATTCTGTAGGGGTGTCCCAGTCAATAGTAAACGCCGTTCTGCCTGAGAAAAAACATCACAACTTAGGGAAGCCAATGGACACACCACTTAACCATTAAAGCAATAAAACACTATCCAAACTATTACTATAAACATTACGAAAAAAACATTACAAGACAACAACTTACTGCAATTTTCATTAAGTTCTGAAATCTCAGTGATGACATATTCTTTAGCATATGGCCTTCATCAAATACAGCGTAGTGGAATTCAAATTTTTTAAACAGCACTCTGTCTTCCACCCCACCAGTAGCCATGTTATAACTATGACGACAAAGTAAGCAACATACTGAAGTCATTCATTACTTCAACAAGTCAACCTTTTATTACAAGAGTCAATAATTAATTTAACAAGTAATCTTTTATTACAAAAGTAAATAATTATTTCAACAATGTGAAAACTCTTACGTTGTTAGCAATACATTAAACTCCTCCCCTTGAAAAAATATGGAATGTCTAACAGCTCTCCTCTCTTCCTGAGATCCATAATATACAACAACTTTTAGGGTAGGGCACCACCTCTGTAGCTCACGTAACCAGTTTTCTACAAACAAATTGTGTATAAAAAACTATTTCTTCAAATAATCAATCATGGGTAACAAAACTGAAGTATTAATTATAGAAATAACAACAAGCACAAGGTGTTAAAAGAAATGTGGACCAACCTATAGTTGAAGATGGTACAATAATAACATGAGGTCCTTCCTCCCCTTCTTCCATCAGATGAGCCAGAAAAGCAATGGCTTGAATAGTTTTTCCTAGCCCCTACATTTTATAGATGTATTATACAAAACTGTTGAACCATTAAACACACTGCAAAATTTCTTTTTAACACTTCTTAAAAAATTGTTTACAATAAGTATCCATCTGTTTTACCATTTCATCAGCCAAAATTCCGTTGAGCTGCTGCTCATGCATGATTCGCAACCAGCTAAGTCCTATCAATTGGTATGGTTGTAACTCAAGTCTGGAAGTAAAATATGGATTAAACCACCTATCAGTAACAGGTCAACAACTGTATCACAAGGGAGTTAATTCTTCAAAAAATAGTTGATTCATGAAACAGTATGAAAATAATCATACACTCACCATTTTAAATCAACCAGATGCAATCTTTTTTAAAGTTAGAGTTAGAATTAATAATTTAATCATCATTAAAAGTTAATTATAAAATATTACTATTTTTAAATGTACTTCATCTTAGAATAAAACTTCTATTAATGTTAGCTAACAATCAAATACTGTTTTAAGAAACTGAATTGCTGATTTACTATTATATTTTTTCATTAACTATGTAGTTAATAGTTACAGAAACACTAATATTAGATTTATCATATATAGCACAATATCATTTCAGACTCATTCTAACTTTAATAAGTTCATAGTCATCTACGTACTTGAAACTTAAAACTAATGGTCTTTTATTACTTGCAATATGGATGCAGAAACCAAAATAAAAGTTAATGATTTTTGCCTAGTTTTTCGTTCACTAACATCAACATGTATGGAGATAATCTAAATAATACACATCGAGGTTTTGTAGCTATAGATGTTGTAACTTTAGGGGAAAAATAACTGAAATGCTTATAAATATAACATGAGCTTACAACTTTTAACCTTTCTATTAATACCCAATCAATCTACATAAATAAAGATAATTACTCTTTCGGCAGCAGATCTGGCTGTTTGGTAATTCTTTTGTCGTCTTTCTCACTGTATGACCCACCATGCTTGGTAAGTTTTGAAACAACTTGACCCATCTGCTGAGAAATACTTTCACAACGCATCATCAACCGTCGAATGGTATTCCGCACCTGCATGATCTCTTTACAGCCAGAAATAAGGGAGGTAGACAAACTTTTTTCTGTGTTGAATGCTTCCAGCTACAAAATGTATTTAACAGAGCTCATTGAATTGATTGTGAAGTATTTTTGTTAAGGTCACAGAAGAAACAATTAGTCACTGTCACATCATACTTGCGCAAGTCATATCATGTTGTATCGTGTTGTGAGTATTGTATATCGTGTTGTGAGTATTGTATCATGTTGTGAGTATATTTTTTAAGAATTAAATTTTGTATTATTTGTTTTGTCAGAATTGAAGCAAATTCTTTTAAACGAGAAAAATGGCCCGTTGAGGAAGGGTACAACGGGCGCTAGGCTGATAGTGCTGTCTCTTTTCTCTAAACTAAAACCAACCCACCCCACCACACACCACCCCCACCCCACCCCCACCCCCTCCACACACCGCCCCCCCACCCCCCCCCCCCCCAAAAAAAACATGTCTACCGCCCCATTCAACGAAATATAATTATATACTTTTTCCAGTGTCCGCCCCCTCCCAGAAAATTCTACCCCCGCCCCCGAAAATTTCAAGTACCCCCACCCCTCTCCGGGGAGGAAAAAGTCTGAAAGAAACACTGAAACCAACCCCCCCCCCACCCCCCCCCCACCTCCACACACCACCCCCCCACCCCCCCACCCCCCACCCCAAAAAAAAAACATGTCTACCGTCCCATTGCAAGAAAACCACTTTTTAGATTAGACACATTAATTAGGCTGTAATTTTATTATAGAGTATCGATGAGGAAATTTCTTTTGAGTTGGGGAGGGGGGGGGGGGGGCTCAGACGTTCTTACGCGGGGGGTGGGGCTTCGCCCCTACCCGAAGAATTGTATGCAAGAAACTCTTCACGCAAACCATTTAGATTAGACAACATTTCCTTTTTTTCAATGTTTACGCGAGAATCAATGACGTCATTACATTACTGTGTGCACTCTCTGGTTTGAGATTATGTTCTACTCTACGCTAAATGTGTCGACGTCATATTTCGTTTTTCGAATTACTGTGCATGTTTTTAAATTGCTTGTGTTTTCTCTAGAGCGTTCTTGTCAGACAGAGCGTTCTTGTCAGACAGACAGCGAAACTATTATTATAGAGACAGAGCGTTCTTGTCAGACAGAGCGTTCTTGTCAGACAGACAGCGAAACTATTATTATAGATGTTCTCTGATAGGCCTATGATTTAGTCATTTGTGTCAAAATATGAGTGTGAATTACACAATTAAAATATAACTTTAAGTCCCCAATGACAAACTTAAATAATGACTGACAAACTGTAAAAGCATCATAGGTCTAGCTTAACACTAACAGGCTTTTATTTATCAAACAATTAGAATAATAGGAAAGGGATTAAGCCAAAACATACCAACTTTTGCCAAGTTTTGAATGGTCGTAAAGAAATAATAACTTCAGCTTTCTTTTTGGAACACCCTGGCATAGCTGTAAGTTCCTCAACTGTTGCTTCCTCAAAAAATTGTAGAAAATTGTCTGTCTCTGATTTTGTTTTGTTGTCTAGATCCTGAAAAAAGAGACATTAATTTGATAAACATAAGTAATTTATATTTAGCAACATAAAGCCATAGACAACACAAGTGACATACCTCACTATCATCACTATCCCCACTGTTGTCATACTCATCATAATCATCATCTTCATCACTGAGATCAATATCTTTCTTACTTTTCTTACGAACTGAAGATTAAGAAATAAATGTTATTTACATGTGAATGATAAATATTAAGTAAAACAATATTCAGAATGTAATAATTAATAAAATACATCATTTTACAACACTTATTGAAGCAAATTTCATTTTTTAAAGGTACCTTTTGAAGAGGAAAGATTTGATTTTAATGCAGAGTTTTGCTTCCCTATATTCCGAACAGATGAGCTGGGTCCAGCTTCTTTTTCACTTAAAGACTGTGCAAGTAAGGCATCAGCAGAATCTTCATTGGTCAGGGCTTCCACTGCAGTTTCTGTATTTCCATTATTAGCTTCTAAAACTTTGCGCAAATGCTGAAATATTGTAAAATCTCAACGCTAGACATCTTTTAATGTTGCACAACTATGAGAATAAGAAATTATAGTTGCTGAACTAGACTGATGACTGCATAAGTATTGCCAGAATAATATTAAACACCTATAATTAATGTAAATAAAAAACTCCTTACCTCAACTGATTTAGCTGGGAAGCAACCTTGTAAAAATTCTATTCCTTTTTGAAACAACTCAGACTTTGAAGATTCCTTTAAGAAGTCCACACTGAGAACTCTTACAGGTGAAGGGGATCTCGGCATCATTTTAATCCTTTTGTAGTTGCCCCGAATTTCTGGTAATTCATCAGAATCTGGCACTGTACGCTTTTCTATTGAAATTAAACAAATAATGCACAGAATAAAAATCCAGCAAAAAAAGGTCTTAATGCTACTAAACAGTTGACTGATAGTGATTTATATTGCATAACCAAACAAAACAACAACTATTTCTATTTTGTTTTTAAACTGAAAACTAATTTTAAAAAGGGCCACATTTTTTAAAAAGGTCACCTCCAGACTTTGGCTTTGGTGAAGGCTCAGACACCATAAACTGTACAGCTTTATTGAAATCTCTAGGGTAAACAATTAGAGCAGCCCTCATCCTATTTTCACTTTTTTCAGGAAACATCTTCTTTAAGCGCTGGAAAAAATCTTCACTGTCATCTCCTTTTGAAGGTGAGTTGTTAAGTGGTGTCATTTCTTCTTGGGAATCAAGTACTCTTCGAGCCGTTGCCCTAATAAGATTACATTTTAAATATATAAACATTAATAATTTAGTATAGTGACCTGCAATTAGAATCAAATAAATGGTGGTGAATTTAGACAATTTTATTCCACTGTCAAGTGTAATTTTTAGATCTGTGTGGTCATACAGTAAGCAGTGTTCTGAATGTACCTAAAATACGACAGTAGTTATTTAAAAGCATATAGTAATTTTAAACCCACCCTCCATGCCTAAAGGTAGATAAACTAAATGTGTACTGCTTTTAAGAAGTATTTACAATTCATTTATGCAAAGATATCACACTAAAATACAAAGGATGAGTTTCTTTCTGTTTGTATTCAGATTGATTATTACCAACTTGTTTAATTTAACATGATGTATAAAAAAAAATGTTTAAATAAATAAAAAAAGAGCTGACCTTTGTATATGCCCCCGATTCCCATTACTGCTGACTACCATAGGACCTATTGCCTTAGACACCCAAGGTCCAGGAGCTGGAGAATCTGAAGGTGCTGAGTGATTTATTATTATCTTATGGTTGGCATTTGTTCTGGACTCAAATACTGGACTGGATGGTGAATTCCCAACAGCATTGTTGCTCACTGAATGCTGGGAAGAGTACTGTGAGCCATAAGGTTGAGTACTCTGGCTATCAAAGCTATCTAAATATCCTTGGCTGTTAACTAAAGTTGCTTGACTATCCATAGAAACTTGGCTCCCGTTAAAGGAATTTTGATTTGAATAAATGTAAGTTGCTTGACTGTCAAAGGAATTGTGGCTGTTTTCTAGAAAAATACAATTTAATTATACATACTGCTGCATGCTGTAAATAAATTTTAAAAATATACAATATTTATGTGGCACAGTTTAATGGCTTTTTAAAAATAAATATTACTTCTTGGAACTATGTCAACATTTTATTATTACTAGCATGTAGAAAATGTGTATTTATTTGAATAAAACATTTAGAATTGGGTGTGTCAAAATAAAAAATAGGTCTTAAGTTTTAACCCAAAGGTTTCTAAAAAACATAATTAGGAGAATTATTTCAGAAAGAGTTCTTGTTTACATTTTCAAAGGAACATTGTCATTTTTTGTAGTGCATGAAAAACCTAGAATCTTTCAAAGGAGAGTACCTCTGGAAAACACATTGCACACATTTTGATCCTGTGAGTCCGAATGACTGATCTGTGAGGCTGACTTTTTCACAAAACGGTACTTTAATAAAGTATTGACAGCACCATTAGACCCACTCATTTCTAGTATTTGTCTCTGTGGAGTTAATAAACTAACCAAATTATATTTTAAATAAATATTATTACTATTAATAAATATACTGATATTATGAAGAAATTAATGATCCAATTTACAAAGTAATTTTATCTGTTTTGGTTATAAAATAAAGGACTGCTAATTCTTTATAGTTGACTCCCATATAATTTTCGGACAGTAAAAATAGGTCTTACTAGAATGAGGTCTGCATGGAAATCAGAGTTAACTTACATAGACAACTAAGGTGGAATGATAGGATGTTATTGGTTGAAGTTAATTTGTTTGGTGATTGAAAGCAAGATACATTTTTAAAATGACATACGGATTAAGGTTGCAAATTTCCAATAATGTACTCTTCATTAAAATATTAAGCCACCTAAAAGAGATTTGGTAATATGAGTTTGCCTGTCTCCAATAATTTTAATAATATTTCCGAATTTAAGCTATTTTAAGTTAACATAAACTGATATAGTGTATTTAAATTATTCAGTTGTTTTAAAACTCTTTAACTCACTGTGGTGATGTAATGTGTATGAAAGGTGAATACGTGGAACAGGTCACTGCGTGTGTATATGTATCATGTAGTGAGACGCGAGGCCGGGTGTGTACGAGGGTACAAGGGAAGCGACTGGTCGGGTGACAGCGGCTGTGTTGTGAGCGAGAGAAAGGTGGTGTGTAGGGATGAATGCGGAGGACAGTTGAAGGTTGAGTGTGGAAGCAAGGAGGTTGATGTTGGAACTGGAGGACGGGAGATAGAGAAATAAAGAATACTGTAATAGCCTCAATCGTGTTGTGCTTTCTTTGAGATTCAGACGCCCTCACACTCACTAAGGGAGAAAAATCAATAAAACCTGGTATGTTACCCTCTGAGAAGCCACACAATACAATAAATAGGGCCTAATTATAAGACTGTTGTTTTTTTTTATGGTTACCTATGTTATATCCCAACAAATTATACGTTTATTACAGTGAATCAATATTAAAACATGTTGCTCTGAAATATGCACATTCAGATACTAATAGCAAATGCTTTTTTTATTTTTTTTCGGTTAAAAAAGTTACGGTGAATAAAGCTAAAAAGCTGTCATAATCAAGCCAAAGCGGAATTTTAACATAATAATAAGATTTTTTCTATTGAGGAGTGTTATATTAGAGTCTTATATCTTTCTATAATATATCTATAATAAATACTCAAAAACTTCTCAGTTATAAATTCTGGTGTGGTTGATTGGTACCTAGAACCCACTGTCTTGAAAACAGAACAATGTGTGAAAAATTATTGAAGAACTTTTGATTAAAAAACCTTTAGGCCTAATTTTTAAATTTACAAAAAATTAAAATAGATCTGGCATGAAATAGGCAGGGTCCATTAATTTAGTACTGTTTTAAAATATTAAAGTGATTTAGTGAGACGCACAGTTTTCATTCATCGCAGAGAGACGCCAATCGATGAAGATTTAATTTTGAATACTGCAGCATTCAAATAAAAAATTGATAATTTATTATGTTTGGGAGAAAACTATACCAATAAAAGTGCAATTTGTTCTTAAAACTTCTGGGGATTTTTTTTATCCCTGTCTGATAACAGAATCTTCTTTAAAAAGGATGTTAGGTTACGGTGGTTAACTAATGACGTGTTGCAATGCAAGCCCTTTATCTATAACCCCCACACTAGGCCTACCATATGCCAAACCCTTGGCTAAAGTACACCTATTTTTGGGAGAGTCTATTGTCAGATATCCATAAGTATCTTCAATCATCCAAACTTTTGTATACAGTGTAGTGTACTAGTAGGCCAAATTGAATGGACGCGAGCGAGTTGACGAGAATCCTTCCATCATGTTGTTGACATGGAATAAAAACGTGCTTTTTTAGATTTAGACCGTAAAAATAATAAAAAATAATGACTTAGGCCTAAGCCTAATATTAATTTTGAAATTTCATATTTTTAGAATAATGGTTTTAAGTTGCAAATCCAGAGAACTTGAAAATAATTTGTTGAGTTAAAGGCTACATTTCTATTTATTTTCATCAAGCCTAAGTTATAACCAGATGTTTCACTTTCGTAAGACACATATTGATTGGCTGTACAGGAATTACGTGATCGATAATTATTTGTTTACAAAACTTTGCAGATAAAGTTTATAAATAACAATGCAAGTTTAAACCCCATGACCTAGTTTTTCTTTTTTTAGCTTACAATGTGTACAATAAAATTTTAAATGAAATTTACGGCAGCCTATCGAATAGCGGAATGCCATTGTTTATGTCGCCATTACATGTGAAATCCAAATTATTTTTGCTTTTTTTTTTATTTTTATTTAGGCCTAGTTACCGAACATATTAAAAACATCAAATACATAGTAAAGTCCGAAAAAACAGACAGGATTTTATAACCATATTAATAATTGTAACTATGCCGTGCATGATTTTTAAATTAATTAATGGGCCTCTCGAATACTTTCGCGCTCACGTCAATTAGCCATGGATTCTATAGGCCTACTATAACTAGATCTAGATCAGTATATCCAGATTCTAGGTCTGCTGAGAGCAGTGTTAGTCAAGTTAGATCAGATCTAGTCTAGATCTAGCTGTCACTAGATCCAGGTCTAGATTCTAATCTAGATCTAGAATCTAGATCTAGCTAGATCTACCATCTAGAGATCTAGTTGTTTAAGTTACTAAGTTAGATAATACTTAGAGTCAGTGTGAGTGTGTGCTCAACTCTGAGTTGGCAGTTCTGAGTTAGACTAGTGAGTCTAGTGACAACAGACTACTAGATTCTAGATCTAGAATCTAGTGACACTTCACTAAGAATCAAGAATTATTCTTACATATTACATAACACTTATCACTTAACACATAGATCTAGATCTACATAAAAAAAGTTAAAGTCTAGGCCAGGCCTAAAAAAGATTAAAGAACACTAAAGATTTTTTTTTATCCTGCCGATTTAGCCCACTGTTTTATATATCTAAATATTAGTCTTCATAGAGAGATCATGTTACATTTATAAGAAGACAGTACTAAATTTAATTAATATAGTCTAGATCTAGATCTATAAGAATAAGAACAACCTGTGAAATTAAAAAATCTTAGGGCCTACAGAAAAAGAACAGCATCGCATTCACCGTTGCCGCAAAATCCGGTGATTTCAAACCAGCGATATCTTCCAACATTGTCTTTTTCTGTACGCTTAGTTAGGCCTACGGAGCTTGCGTCAGCTTTTCTTTCCTTTTTCACTTTAAATAATTTAGTATGAGGATTACGAAAATTATGAATTAATTGAAAATAAACAGATATAATTGGTAATTATTTTAAGATTCAAAATTATATCACACGGAGGCCTAGAGCCTACCGAAACAAAAATTTGTCTTTAGGACAAAGCCGAAAAGATTTTTTATTATTATTGTATTAAATAAGGTATGCTGCATTGATTTTATTTACCGTATTGATATAAATAAGAGAGTCTCGAAGTCTGTTATCCCCTTCTATTAACATGAGTATTTTTTTTAAAATCATGTTGAGCTTTCTTGTGATTTTCAAATACCCTATGCTTAATTTTGTAGTGTTCCTATGGCTTAATTGGGATAATTTGTTAGGTCTACTAGTTATAAGTAGTCATAATCGACATTGTACAAATAGGCCTTTATCATTAAATTAAGCTATAGGCTTTTTTTTTATTTTTCATTTATTTTTTATGACTTGACCACGAAAACGATTTGTTTACTGTTCTTTGTTGTTGTTGTTGTTTTTATATATAGCTAATCACACATATGCTTTGTTCGGTAAGTGGTCGTCCAAGCGGCCCAGGAAAGTTTTAGCGGCCCTATTTTCATAGTGCATTTTTTTTATCATCTACTCCTGTGGACTGGTGCCTAAAAAGTCACGGGATACTTTACCGATTGCAATTTATAATAAAAAAGAAAACGAAAAATCCGAAGAGTTAATAAAATAGAGACTTTTTTTTTTAAATCAACGTACTAATAATAGGCCTTTTATAGCACCGGTCATGGCGGCCACTGGGAATTTTTTCCAGTCGACCTAACGAGATATTCCCAGGTGTCCCGTCCAGTCTACCCAGAGGTCGTCCATAAAAGATGTAACACTTCTAGGGGGAGGGGAACATTTGAGTGACGGGGGATGGAGTCAAAATGTGACGACACGCTTTGCATTTTGAAAAGTCATTTTAGCCATTGTCTTTTCTCTTAAGAAGACTTTTTTTTATATAGAGAAATTGGAGGGGGGTATTCTTTGAAGATTCGTTTTATATTATAGTTGATAGAGCTTCAAATAAACAGAGTGCTTCAGAAAATATTTCTTTTGGTTTTACGCTTGTATTTAAATAGGTAAAATTACAATTGTGATAAACAATCAATGTTTAATATTAAAATAAAACTCAAATAACTTTTTAAAATGGTTTTATTGCAGCATTTGTTTCTCCCATTACATACGTACGATTGTTCTTATTTGATTGGTTAGTGAAAAGAAAAGCAACCCAGAATAAAATGGACAAATAAGAACACTGATATTACAAACATTTACAGCAGAAAGCATAGAACGTGTGTTATGGACATTCGGCTAACTTGTTGGCGAGACTCAATGGTTCACAACCTAAAGATATTTTTACCAACATCAACCTCCCTACAGATGACCTACGTGCAGTCATCCCTTCCCTCGTTCAGAGCGACCGTCCCGATGTTTTCTATGTAAGTTTCTCTTCAAAACAATATATACGTATACACAGTTTTAAAAAAATAGTTTATTTGTTTTGAAATCGTACACTAGCTGATCGGCATAGCCGCAAGTTGGGTTGTTGGACATCACGGTGTAAGTGGAGAAAACACTAACCGTGATAACGAATATAAAGGTATGCAAAAGAAACTGCACATATTACAAACATGACTACATTTTAAAAATCACTATTGTAATTGTCCTTTTTGCGTTGCAGTGTTAACTGGACATTGAAATGCAGCGTCCTAACAGGTCTTCACGTAGGTTACAAACAGCCCACCCATTCTTTTGGTATATGCCTACAGCTAGTCTTTTATTTGAGACTTGCGAAACTTACACTCAGGTGGCAGAAAAAGTCGGCGCAGGTTGGATTTAACATCACACCGATAAAGACAAAAGTACTGAAGATTAACGCCATCAGCACTGGAGGGTCACACTTTGTGAAGTCCCCTTGGATGAAAAGCAGTCCTTTACCTACTGAGGTAGCGTTGACGAACATCGGGGAAGAACAGATACGGATGTTGCCTTCACACAGTAAAAGAATATCTGGACTTCCAGTGAGCTCTCCTTGTTCATCAATATGTGCCTGCTCAACTTTAACGTAAAATCAGTGTTGTTGTATTAGGCGGAGACTTGGAGGATGAAAAGGACGACCATTGGTAAAGTCCAGAGTTTTAAAACAGCTGCCTCAGACGAATACTCGGGATCAACTATCCCCACACCATCACCAACGTTCACGTATAGGAAACGGCAGGGTAAATTTCCGCTGAAGAAGATATTAGGAAAAGAAGATGGATATGGATAGGGCGCACACTACGCAGACCGTCAACCAATATCGCCAGGCAGGCATTGAGATGGAACTCACAAGGAAAGCGCAAAAGAAGTCAACCAAGTAATACCTGGTGATGGGACATAGAAGCGAAAACCAGAAAGATAGGCTTTACCCGGAGTCAGGTTGAGAAAATGACAAAGGACACTTGAAATCTTTGGTTGGCGGTCCATACCCCAGCAGGGGTGACGGGCAGTAATGTGATATGATGATGAACTTAAATTAAAAGGCTAAGTAGAGTTTAGATAGCATTGTTTGCCTGATTAGGAAATATAATCTTGCCTACTTGATTTTTTTTAAACAATTACGGTACAGGAAAGACGATTGTTGTGTTTTGATCACATGATCAGTCGATCTATTTATATAATACCACTGTCAACCAGTCAGTTTTTTTAAACTACTGCGGCAACAACCGTTGAATGAAAAACCCGAACACTCGACGTTATTTCTAAAAAACATGTCAAACTTAACTGAGTGTAATTCTAAACAGGAAATACGAAGCAATATGCCTCCCAAACAAACTACAACAGCCCGAACCAGAGTTCATGGTATCGAAATTTTGCGAGATCCAGTCCTAAACAAAGTGAGTTCTTCTACTTCTTACCTTTGCCTTTATTAAAATTTAAGCTACTCACTCTCAATAGATTCTCTAGACTCTTGCTACTTCTCACCCGTCTTTTCTTCTTTAGACTAGATTCTAGATTTAGAATCTAGATCTAGATCTATATGTTTTAAATATTTTTATCAATATCTTTCCTAATAGTAGAATCTAACTAACTATTACTAATATTATAAAAAAAATAGCCTAACTTACTAAACTTAGTAACTAATTTCTCGAGAGAAGACTAGTCACTATGTAATACTAATATGTATGTACCGGTTTAGAATAGATTAGCATTTCGGTTTTAGTTTTAGACTTAGACTCAATACATCTGTCCTAGATCTAGATTAGATCTAGACTTTCTCTAGAGCCTAATCTAGTATCTAGATTTCTAGATCTAGCATCTAGATTTCTAGATCTACCTCCTACAGTCACTTCACAAGACTAACTATAAGACACTAGATTTTTATGAGTTAAATAGTAATTTAGATTTGATAAATGAAAATATTTTCCATGTTTAGGGCTAACTTACATTTTTATTCAAAACCCCAATTCAACCAAACCTGGGAGCTTCAATGATGTCAAAAGGTGTTAGTTTTTGTTAAAGTTGGGGGGGTTCTGGCAAATGGTGACGAAGTGCGGCAATGCGGGATCACAAAATAGAGTGACACCTAATTTGACGTCCCCTAATTTTAACGGAAAGACCTATACACTAGTGATTTAGTATGCAGTAATCCCTCGGTCATCGCTGGTAAAGGTTAGTTAATATGGGCCCAGAGCCGGCCGCGATAAGTAACAAAAAAAAAAACCGCGAAGTAGCGTTACTGTCGCATTTTTAGCATAAGTACAATCATTTGTGTGTGTATAAATATCAATAAGTGTATTATAAGTGTTTACTGCTTATAAAAGACCACGATCCTCAAGTCTGGCCTTGTTTAAAAATATATGACCATCGTGTGAATAAGATTTTTAAGATATCTATCTTTTTGTTTGTAAAGGAAACGCTTGATGAACACGCAGATGTTGTGTATTAGCCGACTGAAGTAAATATTTGTAACCTTAATTATGTTTT
The DNA here is from genome assembly GCF_028476545.2 of Physella acuta. Lineage (NCBI taxonomy): Eukaryota > Metazoa > Mollusca > Gastropoda > Physidae > Physella > Physella acuta. The sequence goes on from NW_026731827.1 coordinate 1,210,811, forward strand.
TAAATTCCATTTATTTACGAAATTTAAGAACAACTTTATCAAAACGATCCGGCACGCTGTTTGTATGTGCCTAGCTGTTGCCGCACCCAATGACTTGCTTTACCGAACTTTGACCTACTAATCTTGTAACTGTTGAGGAAAATTTTGATGCAGAGACTAAGTTTCAGTGGAACATTTTTATACTTATCTCAATCAGATTTCCGCGTCTTAAAATACACAACATCTCTAAAGCGAAGTCATGTATTTGTCATTAGGGATCTATGATAAACCCGGGGGAAAAACAAATAACTTGGCTACTTCAGTCTAGCTGTAAAGGAAATGTCTATTTTTAAAACCTGCTTTGTCATTGTGAGGAGTGATTTGAATTGTACCACGGCACATATAAAGATCGTATATCACAAATAAGCTGCCGGTTAGATGTTTAATTCAATAGCCTGGCCTATTTTTTTAAAATTGGATCGTGGATAAAACTGCCATCTCAGCACGTTCTTTTTAAAAACCTCAATGTACTATGTAATGTAGGCTAATGTTGCACCATCGCAGCCCCCCCCCCCCCCATTTCCAGCTAACCCAAACAAAGCTTCAGTCTAGATCTAGATGTCGCTTTAATGAACGATTAGAGTAATGCGTGGGTGAAGACACTACAAACGCCTATTTGTTTATTGTCAACCGGTTCACTAATGTTAGGACTGTTTAATGTAGCCTATTATTTACTTTTACGCTAAAGACCATGTACCACAAAAACCATGCCCCTCAAAGATCATGCGCCGTAACGATCAAGCACCACAAAGATCATGTCCCACAATGATCAAGCACAGTAACGATCATACACCAAAAAGATCATGTCCCGCAATGATCATGTCCCACAATGATCATGTAATACTCAAATTATGTTTCTCATATAAAATGTCGCACGTATAACATGTAACACATATATCTTATGCAACACAAACGTCGTCCTCCAAAAAACCATGCCCCACAAAGATCATATACCAAAAAGATCAGGCCCCATTAAGATCATGAAAAAATATGCCATACAAAGATCACGCTAGTACTATGCATGTAAAAAGCTGATATACTCGACCAATCTCTCACACAGACGCTGTAGCACTGGGCAGTACACACGAAATCCTTCTTTTGTATTACCTGTTGATGGTGTTTAGCCTACCCAGATTACACACTAAAAAGATCAGGCCCCATTAAGATCATGAAAAAATATGCCATACAAAGATCACGCTAGTACTATGCATGTAAAAAGCTGATATACTCGACCAATCTCTCACACAGACGCTGTAGCACTGGGCAGTACACACGAAATCCTTCTTTTGTATTACCTGTTGATGGTGTTTAGCCTACCCAGATTACACACTAATAGATAACCGATAGTGTGCATCTGTTCACACATACTTGTACATACAGATAATTAAACGTCGGTGTAGTTAGTTGCTTTAAACGAAGATCACTTGTATTTTATTGCTAGAGTTACCTAAGAAGAATAGCATCTCCTGAAAAGCTGAATTTTAAAATATAGATCTATAACGTGTATTCTTCTACTTCGTTTTTTACTCTAATATTGATGGGTATTTCATCCAACACTATTAAAAATGACGTGTCAGTTTGTTATGTGCCATATGGTTCGCTGACTCCGACTACAGCTTGATTTACTTTCTGGATTTGCTTTCATGGCCTCAGAGTTTCTTCCATGCAGCCCCCCACCCCACCCCCACCCCACCCCACCAAAACGTCTACCGCCCTTTTCCCCTCCCCAAACGAAAAAAAAATTAAATAGAAAATATATCATTTTCGGTGTCCGCCTCTGACCACACAATTTCTGTACATTTTGAGATTTTACCACACAATCTCCGTAAATGTCCAGAAATGGCGGTATAGGTCTAAGAGAGGAACTCAACGTATTTTTGGCTAATATCACATTGACATATTTGATCCGATTAATTGTATCACATTCCTCACTTCCTACGTATTACGGTCAGATCGACACTACTCGCGGTTTTTGCATTGCTACTACATGTTGCTTGAGAAGAAACCATGTAAAGCCTTGTGTATAACAAAAAATCAATAATTTGCTTGGTATTTGTTTGTTGTTCAAGTTCTAGTGCAATATAATATGGTATTCAAGTTAAACGGTGAACATTTATGTGCCTAATGCATCTTATTTGTATGTTTTTGTGTTCAATACAAAAATAAACAACACGTTTAATAATGACTTGATTTTTCCCACAATGACATCATATCCGGTATGTTTGACAGGGAATGGCCTTCACGTTAGAAGAACGTCAAATGCTCGGCATCCATGGACTCCTGCCCCCCGCTCTGCTGGACCAGGACCAGCAGGTGTACCAGATCATGCAGAACTTCCACCGCTGGGAGAACGACCTTGACCGCTTCATCTTCATGCAGGGCGTGCAGGACCGCTCGGAGAAGCTCTTCTACCGCGTCATCACGGAGAACGTCGAGCTGATGATGCCCATCATCTACACGCCAACGGTGGGCCTGGCCTGTCAGAAGTACGGCATGATCTTCAGGAAGCCCAGGTAATCTCTTACTTGTAAGGGGTGAGGTAATCTCTTGTGGGGGCCAGGGTGAGGTAATCTCTTGCTTGTGGGGGTAAGGGTGAGGTAATCTCTTACTTGTGGGGGCCAGGGTGAGGTAATCTCTTGTGGGGGCCAGGGTGAGGTAATCTCTTGCTTGTGGGGGTAAGGGTGAGGTAATCTCTTGTGGAGGTAAGGGTGAGGTAATCTCTTGTGGGGGTAAGGTAATCTCTTACTTGTGGGGGTAAGGGTGAGGTAATCTCTTACTTGTGGGGGTAAGGGTGAGGTAATCTCTTGTGGGGGTAAGGGTGAGGTAATCTCTTGTGGGGGTAAGGGTGAGGTAATCTCTTGTGGGGGTAAGGGTGAGGTAATCTCTTACTTGTGGGGGCCAGGGTGAGGTAATCTCTTGCTTGTGGGGGTAAGGGTGAGGTAATCTCTTGCTTGTGGGGGTAAGGGTGAGGTAATCTCTTGTGGGGGTAAGGTTGAGGTAATCTCTTACTTGTGGGGGTAAGGGGTGAGGTATTTCTTGTGGGGGTAAGGGTGGGGTAATCTCTTACTTGTGGGGGTAAGGGTGAGGTAATCTCTTACTTGTGGGGGTAAGGATGAGGCAATCTCTTACTTGTGGGGGTAAGGGGTGAGGTATTTCTTGTGGGGGTAAGGGTGGGGTAATCTCTTACTTGTGGGGGTAAGGGTGAGGCAATCTCTTACTTGTGGGGGCCAGGGTGAGGTAATCTCGTGCTTGTGGGGGTAAGGATGAGGCAATCTCTTACTTGTGGGGGTAAGGGGTGAGGTATTTCTTGTGGGGGTAAGGGTGGGGTAATCTCTTACTTGTGGGGGTAAGGGTGAGGCAATCTCTTACTTGTGGGGGCCAGGGTGAGGTAATCTCGTGCTTGTGGGGGTAAGGATGAGGCAATCTCTTACTTGTGCGGGTAAGGGGTGAGGTAATCTCTTACTTGTGCGGGTAAGGGATGAGATAACTCCTACTAAGTGTAAGGGGTGAGGTAATCTCTTACTTGTGGGGGTAAGGGATGAGGTAACCTGCTCGTTGTAGTGTCTGGATAGGGTAAATGACGCTCTGGAATATTTTAACAATAATCCTCTGAATTGGTTATCTGTTTACCTACTGCTACTCAATTCATCTACAGCTCAGTCAACACCCTCTGTGGTCAACACCCTCTGTGTAGCAAACTACCTCCGTAGTCAACACCCTATGTAGTAGTAGTAACACCCTCCGTAGTCAACGCCCTTTGTAGTCAACACCCTCTGTAGTCAACACCCTCTGTGTAGCAAACACCCTCTGTAGTCAACACCCTCTGTAGTAACGCCCTCAGTGACAACAAAGTAGAAACTCGTCTTATTGATCTGCTGGAAATGCCGTATGGTTTGTTGCGTAAGAGTGGCAGTGGGAGAGATGATGATGTAAGGTTATAGAAGAACACCAGCGTTCATTCAATCTTTCTGACAAGAGTTAGTTGTTTACAGTAGTCTTTCATTACATCACTAGCCCTAGGTAGTAATTGATGAGGAAGACTGATATTTGCTTAGGAGATCCAATGCTATGGCCCAGTATAGCTTGTACTAAAACTGGATGGTGGGTAGGTTTACGTAACGGGGTAGGTGGTAAGACTAGCGATGGTGCTATGGTTAGGTTTACTTAACGGTGTGGATGGTAGGCCTAGCGATGGTGCTATGGTTAGGTTTACTTAACGGTGTGGATGGTAGGCCTAGCGATGGTGCTATGGTTAGGTTTACTTAACGGTGTGGATGGTAGGTCTAGCGGTGGTGTTATGGTTAGGTTTACTTAACGGTGTGGATGGTAGGTCTAGCGGTGGTGTTATGGTTAGGTTTACTTAACGGTGTGGATGGTAGGCCTAGCGATGGTGCTATGGTTAGGTTTACTTAACGGTGTGGATGGTAGGGCTAGCGGTGGTGTTATGGTTAGGTTTACGTAACGGTGTGGATGGTAGGCCTAGCGATGGTGCTATGGTTAGGTTTACTTAACGGTGTGGATGGTAGGTCTAGCGGTGGTGTTATGGTTAGGTTTACGTAACGGTGTGGATGGTAGGCCTAGCGATGGTGCTATGGTTAGGTTTACTTAACGGTGTGGATGGTAGGCCTAGCGATGGTGCTATGGTTAGGTTTACTTAACGGTGTGGATGGTAGGCCTAGCGATGGTGCTATGGTTAGGTTTACTTAACGGTGTGGATGGTAGGCCTAGCGATGGTGCTATGGTTAGGTTTACTTAACGGTGTGGATGGTAGGGCTAGCGGTGGTGCTATGGTTAGGTTTACTTAACGGTGTGGATGGTAGGCCTAGCGATGGTGCTATGGTTAGGTTTACTTAACGGTGTGGATGGTAGGGCTAGCGGTGGTGCTATGGTTAGGTTTACTTAACGGTGTGGATGGTAGGCCTAGCGATGGTGCTATGGTTAGGTTTACTTAACGGTGTGGATGGTAGGCCTAGCGATGGTGCTATGGTTAGGTTTACTTAACGGTGTGGATGGTAGGGCTAGCGGTGGTGCTATGGTTAGGTTTACTTAACGGTGTGGATGGTAGGCCTAGCGATGGTGCTATGGTTAGGTTTACTTAACGGTGTGGATGGTAGGGCTAGCGGTGGTGCTATGGTTAGGTTTACTTAACGGTGTGGATGGTAGGGCTAGCGGCGGTGCTATGGTTAGGTTTACGTAACGGGGTGGCTGGTAGGCCTAGCGATGGTGCTATGGTTAGGTTTACTTAACGGTGTGGATGGTAGGGCTAGCGGTGGTGCTATGGTTAGGTTTACTTAACGGTGTGGATGGTAGGGCTAGCGGCGGTGCTATGGTTAGGTTTACGTAACGGGGTGGCTGGTAGGCCTAGCGATGGTGCTATGACAGTTTGAGAGGGTGGTGGAAATCACTGATTAAGTTTGTCAGATTTTAAATCATGTAACAAGAAAACGATATAGAGTCGGGTTCCATAGGACATGTGGAATGACCAACTGCTACTGACAGAGAGATCACGTGACAAATGACAAGTTCCGGTGCAGACTGTCAGTCATTAACATGATTAAACAGTTATTGGCCAGAGCCAGTGTTAAGAACACGGTCGATCAGATTCCTATTTCTCGAAAAATTTATGCGTTCCCCGGCATCTGGGAAGGGGGGGGGGGAGAGTTAAGTTTTACGTCCTCGTTAACTTGACACAACATAATATATTTCAACAACTTCCCCCTATTTATCAGTGGGAAAAATATTTAAACATTAAATATGTCGGTGATCGATTATTTATCAAACGCGCATCTAAGAGTGTGTGGGTGGATGGGGGGGGGGGGGGGGTGTTGGTAGGCACGATGTGTGATGTCCGGAGATTCAGACGTTGTGGTGTGTAACGACGCCGTTCAACCACTGTTAAAATATTTGAAAACATCCATGCTAGGCTGTGTTGAGGTGGGAGCCGCTACATTTGTCCACACACAGAAACAGCTCTGTCATTTGTACACCGAGTGTGTGTTGGTGAACTTTAACCCCATTGTCCTGGTGTTGACTGTCCTCGTTGTGACTGTCATCGTGGTCCGGGTGCTGACTGTCTGGAAGACTTGTCTGGAACATACCCGGTAAAACCGGTCTGTAGGTAAAACACGGGTCTGTTGGATCATGTCGGTAAAACACGGGTCTGTTGGATCATGTCGGTAAAACACGGGTCTGTTGGATCATGTCGGTAAAACACGGGTCTGTTGGATCACGGCGGTAAAACACGGGTCTGTCGGATCACGTCGGTAAAACACGGGTCTGTTGGATCATGTCGGTAAAACACGGGTCTGTTGGATCATGTCGGTAAAACACGGGTCTGTTGGATCACGGCGGTAAAACACGGGTCTGTCGGATCACGGCGGTAAAACACGGGTCTGTCGGATCACGTCGGTAAAACACGGGTCTATTGGATCATGTCGGTAAAACACGGGTCTGTTGGATCACGTAGATAAAACATGGATCTGTTGGATCACGGCGGTAAAACACGGGTCTGTTGGATCACGGGGGTAAAACACGGGTCTGTCGGATCACGGCGGTAAAACACGGGTCTGTTGGATCACGGCGGTAAAACACGGGTCTGTTGGATCACGTAGGTAAAACACGGGTCTGTCGGATCACGTCGGTAAAACACGGGTCTGTCGGATCACGTCGGTAAAACACGGGTCTGTTGGATCACGGCGGTAAAACACGGGTCTGTCGGATCACGTCGGTAAAACACGGGTCTGTCGGATCACGTAGGTAAAACACGGGTCTGTTGGCTCACGGCGGTAAAACACGGGTCTGTCGGATGAATCGCGTCGGTAAAACACGGGTCTGTCGGATGAATCACGTCGGTAAAACACGGGTCTGTCGGATCACGGCGGTAAAACACGGGTCTGTCGGGTCACGGCGGTAAAACACGGGTCTGTCGGGTCACGGCGGTAAAACACGGATCTGTCGGATCACGTCGGTAAAACACGGGTCTGTCGGATCACGTAGGTAAAACACGGGTCTGTTGGCTCACGGCGGTAAAACACGGGTCTGTCGGATGAATGACGTCGGTAAAACACGGGTCTGTTGGATCACGGCGGTAAAACACGGGTCTGTCGGTTTACGGCGGTAAAACACGGCTCTGTCGGTTTACGGCGGTAAAACACGGCTCTGTCGGTTTACGGCGGTAAAACACGGCTCTATCGGTTTACGGCGGTAAAACACGGCTCTGTCGATTTACGGCGGTAAAACACGGCTCTGTCGATTTACGGCGGTAAAACACGGGTCTGTTGGATCACGGCGGTAAAACACGGGTCTGTTGGCTCACGGGGGTAAAACACGGGTCTGTCGGATCACGTCGGTAAAACACGGGTCTGTTGGATTACGGCGGTAAAACACGGGTCTGTTGGATCACGGCGGTAAAACACGGGTCTGTTGGATCACGTAGGTAAAACACGGGTCTGTCGGATCACGTCGGTAAAACACGGGTCTGTTGGATCACGGCGGTAAAACACGGGTCTGTTGGCTCATGGCGGTAAAACACGGGTCTGTCGGATCACGTCGGTAAAACACGGGTCTGTCGGATCACAGCGGTAAAACACGGGTCTGTCGGATCACGGCTGTAAAACACGGATCTGTCGGATCACGTCGGTAAAACACGGGTCTGTTGGATCACGTCGGTAAAACACGGGTCTGTCGGATCACGTCGGTAAAACACGGGTCTGTCGGTTTACGGCGGTAAAACACGAGTCTGTCGGATCACGTCGGTAAAACACGGGTCTGTCGGATCACGTCGGTAAAACACGGGTCTGTCGGATCACGTAGGTAAAACACGGGTCTGTTGGCTCACGGCGGTAAAACACGGGTCTGTCGGATGAATCACGTAGATAAAACACGGGTCTGTTGGATCACGTCGGTAAAACACGGGTCTGTCGGATCACGGCGGTAAAACACGGGTCTGTCGGGTCACGGCGGTAAAACACGGGTCTGTCGGGTCACGGCGGTAAAACACGGATCTGTCGGATCACGTCGGTAAAACACGGGTCTGTCGGATCACGTAGGTAAAACACGGGTCTGTTGGATCACGTCGGTAAAACACGGGTCTGTCGGATCACGTAGGTAAAACACGGGTCTGTCGGTTTACGGCGGTAAAACACGGGTCTGTCGGATCACGTCGGTAAAACACGGGTCTGTCGGATCACGTCGGTAAAACACGGGTCTGTCGGATCACGTAGGTAAAACACGGGTCTGTTGGCTCACGGCGGTAAAACACGGGTCTGTCGGATGAATCACGTCGGTAAAACACGGGTCTGTCGGATCACGTCGGTAAAACACGGGTCTGTTGGATCACGGCGGTAAAAGACGGGTCTGTCGGGTCACGGCGGTAAAACACGGGTCTGTCGGATCACGTCGGTAAAACAGGGGTCTGTCGGATCACGTCGGTAAAACACGGGTCTGTCGGATCACGTCGGTAAAACACGGGTGAAATGCTAGACTGGTATATTACGTCAGGGGTCTCCAAACTTTTCAGTCCGAAAGCCGCATTAATTATCAAATTTCAGTTCGGGGGCCAGTTTCTTCCGGGCATGTCTTTGATTTTTCTGGGCAAAGTTCCTCAGCCATCACCAACAAACGTTTTTTCCGTGGACAAAAAGATCTCCGCGGGCCGGATGAGAGGACCTCGCGGGCCGCATCCGGCCCGCGGGCCGTAGTTTGGAGACCCCTGTATTACGTCATACCGGTTAGCAGTGTTTCTTCCAGGCTTTTTTCTTGGGGGGAAAGGGGGGGGGGCTGAAAGAAACTGCCGGTTAGGTATGCGAGCCTGTCAAGCCGTGGTCTTAATCAAGTTGTCGTTAACAAAGTCTGGGCTGCGGTTTTATTGGCTGATTGCATCACACGTCTGCTAGTTTTATTGCATCACACGTCTGCTAGTTTTATTGCATCACACGTCTGCTAGTTTTATTTTAAAATAGTAAAAAGACGTTAAAAAATAATCTGCACATTACGCTCATGTCGTTTTGGAAAGACTAAGGAGTTGTAATTGTCTGAAGAAATCTAGACTATGAGTTTTACAAGAAGGAAAGACAAGGCCTACTTTGTCAACTTCGCTGACGATGACGGTCTAGTCCCTCACAGCCCGTACACTTGGGTGACATCAGGGCTCTGCTATAAAAAGGCATGTGTGGGCCAGGGTACATCTAACGACGCCACTGCCTTCTTCCATCAAACCAATTTACATTAGCTTTAACAAAACAATGGAAACTAATTGACCGCGCGGATAGCAGTTGTTGTTTTGGTGAACTGATTAAGTTGTATCCAATTAAGGTGCAGTAGTGAAGTGACATTTTATTAAGTCTTGGATACTAAAGCGACATTGTATTATTTTATAATCTTGCCTTAAAGTAGTGTTTGTTTTAAAAGGTCACTGACATTAAGGCAACATTTTAAAGTGTCGACTCAGCAAAACTCAGCTGATTGTTGTGCTCGCTTCATTGATTTTCGTCACCCGTGGCATCACGTCCTCGCCCTACAGTATAGTTATACATCTAGTCTGTCTCTCGCTCTCCACTAAAGCTTCTCATCCAGTTAGTTTCCCAATCTCTAAAAACGTCTTTACTGACACCTCACTGTAGCATGTAATTAATCACGTTAAAAAAATCCTTTTCAACGAACATTGTATTTGACTCCAATAATTGTATCTCTTCATAGAAATGACCAGCTGTCAGTAGCGTAACGTTTACAATTTCATCTTTGTAAGCACTTTATATTGGTAACCTATGTGCAGGCCTATTATACAACTCCATCATTCTACCTTAACACTAGCACAATGGTGTAGGCCTATGATACAACCCCACCACTGTACCCTAGCACCATTACAATGGTGTAGGCCTATGATACAACCCCACCACTACCCTAGCACTAGCACAATGGTGTAGGCCTATGATACAACCCCACCACTACCCTAGCACCAGCACAATGGTGTAGGCCTATGATACAACCCCACCACTATACCCTAGCACCAGTACAATGGTGTAGGCCTATGATACAACCCCACCAGTACGATAATACCCCACCACTCTACCCCAGCTCCAGTACGAGCTATCGATAAGTCACACAGCAGTTAGCACGTAGGCTACTGACTGTCTCAGTGCGGCGTCTAGCTCGATGGCTTTTAATACTTCATCACCTTGAGTCGTCGTCTTTGTGGGGTTTTTTTTCTCTTTCTTTGTGCAAAACAGAACTTACTCAAGCATTACGTCTTTTTATAGACCACTCCCCTTCTTACACACATAGACAAAACACAACCGCCTACACAAGCCCAACACAACTGCAGCCAATAAAAAACTTTAAGTCACGACCTAAAGAACCGAACTAATTATAATTTTTTATAGGCTGCCTAGGTCCTCTATGAATAAAACATCGATAAAAATGTCTCTAAGTGTACTTGTCCAGTTAAAACGTTCGCCTCTTTAATCCCAGCTCGTTAATCGCCCGTTAAATGAACCAGATGTCGTATCTCTAATGCTTTTGGCAGGAAGATTGTAACCTGTCACGGTAGCCAGTGGATGAATTAGCGTGCTAAGTATCAGATTCTACCTGTGTGTGTGTTTAAACACTGGTGACCGATGGGAACACCCTTAAGGGCGTCCTACACGATTTAATCCCCACCGTTGGGTTGTGAATGCACTCTAGGGGAATGCACTTGTGGTCGTTTGTGTCTGTAGGTGTCAGATCGTGTAGGTTAGCATTTCTTTCCGGTGTGAGGTCATAAGACAATAGGAGCCAAAAACTGTGGGTGGCAATAACTTCTCTTAATCATGAGCTATTTCTGGCATCAACAAAATCACCTAAACATAACTTCTGCGGGTCATTAACAATCTCATTTAATCTTAAGCTCTGTAGCTTTATTTAGCATCAGCAAGCTTAGCCCCCTACTTAATCATAAGTTCTCTAGAACATCAACAAACTCAATTTTAAGCACTGTCAGGCTACAACAACCTCACTAAACCATAACATAAACACTAGGGAATAATCTCTCTATACTCTAACCACAGCTTCATTATTTCCTAAGTTTATTCAGCACAATACATTAATTTGATATTTGATATTCTTTTTCTTTCAGAGGCTTGTATATCACAATTCATGATCTGGGCCATGTCTATGATATACTGTGTAACTGGCCAATAGATGATGTGAAAGTAAGTTAGTTTTCTTAGTTTATATACACATAATCTAAATCTATTTATTGCAAACAGTTTTTATATAGATCTTATTTTCTACTTTGGGATTAAAATATTTAAAGATATCAAAGCATTATTTTCTGTGCTGTATCAACTCTTTCAATTTTCAATAAATCTAGCAGCCATTGTAGAATATTTTAATGTCTATTGAAATGTATAAGTTTGACTAGGGTTGTTTAGCAGTAGAAACTATTTAGTGTCCACTTGTTCCAGGCTATTGTGGTAACAGATGGAGAGAGGATCCTGGGCCTTGGTGACCTGGGGGCGTACGGCATGGGGATCCCTGTAGGCAAGTTGTCTCTCTACACTGCCTGTGCTGGCATAAAACCCCAGCACTGTCTACCAATCACTATTGATGTCGGCACCAATAACACAGTAATGGGCTTTGCTTAACATCATTCTATTCTTAGACCAATCCATTTG